>NW_027531893.1:2640939-2688564 GCF_008692635.1 Crocuta crocuta
CTCTCTCTCTTCTCTCTCTCTCTCTCTCTCTCCCCCCACTCCTGCCCCTACCACTCTCATGTTCTCTCCCTCCCTCTCTCTCTCTCTCTCTCAAAATAAACAAATAAGCTTAAAAAAGAAATACGTGTATGATACGTGTTTTGGGTTTTCTATTTCTGCCATTTTCTCCATTCAATTTACTTACTTGCTTACTTAGAGGCTACTTTTTTCAATCAGGAAACATTTTGTTTGGGATAGCTATCAGTTTTATGGGAAATATTGTTTTAATAATGACTTGTTATTGTTGTTTTTAAATTTTAAGAGTTTATTTGAGCAAAAATCAATTCCACTTGGGAAGCACCAAACTACAAGTGTTTGGAAGTGCTCTACCAGCAGGAGCCCTGGGAGGGACTTTTCTCTAGAGAACAAGTGGAAGCAAAGCAAGGCAGTTACTGATTGGCCAAAGCTGAAAGCCTAGTTTGCTGTTTTACAATGGGTTGTCCTTAGGGTTTTGATTTTGTAACCTTCAAGTTACAAAGATTTGGGTTTGCTTCCGTAGGCCACCTCAGGAGCATTAGAGGCAGAGCAGTTAAGTGCCTCCTTGTTTAATGAACATAACAATTCCCCCTCTCAAGACATGAGAAAGTGACCAGAAATTTGGTGTTAGCACCACTCTCAGTCACCATCAGAGTTAAATTGCTCTTGTTCCATTGTGAAACTCATAGGTTATGATGTAAGATCCCTGGCAGAATTATTTTTGCTGTTCATCTCGCTGTTCATCTCGTTTCTGTCCCTCTGAGCATGGTGAGACTATCTGATGAACCACTCCTGGCTGTGAGCATGCATTTAAGACCTTTGAGGGAGCATCAAGCCCCAGGAACACTCGAGTATCTATTAGGAGGATGATACCAAGAAGTGGGGTCGGGGTGAGGGGAAGTGGAGGAATGTGGTCAAAAGGTACAAACTTGCAGTTATAAGATGAATAAGTCCGAGAGATATAGCATGCAGCATGATGGCTACAGCCAGCGCTGTTGCAGGTTACACAAGAACATTGTCAGGAGAGGAAATCTAAAGACTTCTCATCATGAGGAAAAAAAGTTTTGTTCTTTTCTGCTCTCTTTTTTAGTTATTTGTATGAGATGAGGGACGCTAACTAAAATTGGATAATTATTTCACAATATATGATTGAACTATTATGCTCTACACCTTAATCTTACACAGTGATGTGTATCAACTGTATCTCAATAAAATTGAGGGGATCCTTTAGAATGTGTTGCTAGGTTTTCTGGGACAAACAGTAAATATTCCTGCCAATATCGAACTACCACGTGGCCATAAGAGGGGTACCCAAAGAAGGTACAAAAGACATTTCAAGATCTAGGACTATGCCCAAAGATTTTAAACAAAACAAAACAAAAAAAACTAAACTAAACAAAAAAGGACTGAGACAACTCTTCCTGAGAGCTGACAACAGTTGGAAATCTAGCTGCAGTGGAATTCAACCCACATCTGTCCAACTATATCTAGTCACAAATGGGGTGCGAGTCACATTTCTGTCGGCCAGATTTTGGGGCCTCCAACTCGGTGGTTTCCAAACAAAGTTCTGAAGCAAATAAGAAGCCATTAGCTGTTCTGGGAGAGAAAGGATTAATTACCAACATTTTTTCCCTGCATATCTGAACTTGGAAAAGAAAGGACAATGTGAAATGTTACCTTTCTCTCGACCAAGCACTATAGATAGAGATCTGGGAAAGCTGACTTTGATAAGAATTCTCAGCCTGTGCTGGCTTCTGCCAGTTTTCCCAGGATGCTGTTTGTGGACTCTGGACAGAAGCGGGTGGTGTCCGGGAGGTCTCATCCTGGTCACCAGAAACTGTACAGAAGAAAAAGTAATCTTCCCTGTACCTTTTAAAGTGAGTGCTTGGCTGAGACCCTTTTCCTCTAAGGCATCTTGTAAATGGACAAGCTTATCTAAGATGGTTAAATGTTCTCCACTGTGGCCACTGTAATTCAAAGAGTATCTTCTAGAAGGTTAATCTACTTGTTCAACCGTAAAGCAAAATTTTATTCACCTGAGGCCTCACACTGGACCCAATCTAGTTTATGTTGGACCCAGTCTATCCTGGACGCATTCTGGTCTGGTTTTTAGGTTTGACCCAGTCCTGAAAAAGAAATGTTCAAACAAAGTCTGAAAGTTCATAATACAAAAGGTGCACAGCTAGAATCCAGGATCTGAAAGGGACTTACCTGTGACCTCCAAAAGCCGGGAGCTCCAAGGGTTCCACACGTGCTGACACTGCTTGCTCACTCTTCAGGGGGTTATCAGAGCTCTCCTTTATGTCTCCTTCTGACAGAAGAACTGGTAAAAGTTTCCCTGAGTAGTGCCTGGGTGGCTCAGTCAGTTAAGCATCCGACTTTGGCTCAGGTCATGATCTCATAGTTCATAAGTTCAAGCCCCACATCAGGCTCTGTACTGACAGCTTGGAGCCTGGAGCCTGCTTTGCATTCTGCCTGTCTCTCTCTCTCTCACTGCCCTTCCCCAGTCATGCTCTGTCTCTGTCTCTCTCAAAAATAAATAAAATATTAAAATTTTTTAAAATAAAATAAAATGAAATGTATGTTTATGAATACACAGATTACTACTTGTAATAAAAAATTATCATTAGTCCTATATAGTAGCCATTGGACTAATTCCAAAGGAATTAATTCTTTAAATTCTAAGAAGGCAAATATTTAGGATGAAGTTTATATTAAGAAACTTGTTTGAAAAGGAACTTAATAACTTGCATACTCTTCACAATCTAATTTTGCTTCTAGTTCAAATCCTTTTAAATCTTAAGAAACATGTTTTAAATGATTTAAGTATATAGTCAAGACACAGTCCGTCTCCTTATTACTCTGAACTTTATCATTTAATTTCAAAAGTTGTAATTGGTAGAAAAGACATAGTTACACTTAGGTCCTTGGTCATCTTTTCTCTCATCTCTTAGGCCACAGCCCTGTGATTTATAAATCATGATGAACAGAATAGTTTCTGCATGAGTCATTATCTTCTGAAAGCTAAGGAATGATATCATAAGGAAAAACATTACTATATGCACTGCCAGGAAATCAACCATCAGGAAGACCAGACACTTTTTTGACATATTTGGACTCTCATGAACTGTGGTATTTTAACTGTTACATTTTGTCCTTCTGTTTCCCACATCCAATTTAGATTAGACAGGCTTCCTGACAAGGCCATGTCAAACTCTCCCCTATTTGCTTTGGGGGAATACAGTGGTTGTCACTTTTAAAATGGAAATCTGTTTTGCTGATAATAAAAGCCACAAAATCATTTTAACACTTATAGTTGTATAAAGTCAAAAGTGAATTCGTCAATCATAGTTCACATTTAATAAAAATACTCCAAATAAAGACAAGTTTTCTAATATTCTTAATAAGAGGTTCCTTTTTAGTATATACAGACATCGTGAACCTTGGAAAAAGTAAATTGATATTATTCTTAAATGCCAATACTAGTTGTTTAGAAGGATTGCAATCTATTTATCGGTTGTTGTAATAATTAGAACTGTCATTCCCTCTAATGTTCTTATGTAACATATAGTAAAGAGTATATCTCTATATACTACATAAGATTTTGAATAGTAGTCCAGAGACTAGTACTGTAGTTCAGGTTATTTGATTCAAAGCTTAGAACTCAAAACTTTCTATTTTTTCTTGTGTTCCTTGCCAAATCAAAGGTATTATCATTATATGATGACACTGATGCTTCTGCTCAGGAAAAATAATTGAACCAAGGCTCAAAATGATGTTAGGTTACAAGATTTAGCTTCACATAAAATTTCCCATGATCTCTCTTACCTCTCAAAGAAATGACTAGACATCACCATTAATACCAAAAAGTGGGGATAAATGACCAAAACTCCTATTTTAGGAAGGTCTTGGTATGATTAGGTTGAGTTACGTCAAAAATAGTTTTGAGACACAATATATATGACACTAGCTGGAGAGATGGAATTGATACTATGGACTGGACCAACGTTTAAAAATGTGGAGAAATTGGATTGTAGTGGTTATATCCTGTCCAGCTGAGTAAGCTCATAAATCCATCCTTATAGCTGCTGAGACTGAACTCACTTAAAAGTATTTCTGTAATACCCAGTTCAGCATCAAATCACTTTTGCCACAAAGCTCACTCATCTGGTTCCATAATTCTTTTTTTTTTTTTTAATGTTTTATTTATTTCTAGGAGAGAGAGAGAGACAGCGTGAGCAGGGGAGGGTCAGAGAGAGAGGGAGTCACAGACTGAAACAGGCTCCAGGCTCTGAGCTGGCAGTCAGCACAGAGCCCAACGCGGGGCTCGAACCCACGAACCGCGAGATCATGACCTAAGCGAAAGTCGGATGCCTAACCAACTAAGCCACCCAGGCACCCCAAGGTTCCATAATTCTTCAATTAGTGAAGCTCCTGGCTGATTCCAGTCCTTGTAACAAAAGAATATCCCCAGTGACCGGTGTTCCTGATCCTAAATCTCAGCCAGTGACTCTGGCACATATTGTCTTACATTCTAGACCATCCACTGCCTGGATCTCCACTTAGATCTTTTACTTGATGATGACCTACTCTTGTCTCACCTTTGTAGATGGTCTGAATCCTGGACTGAGTTCTGCCTGTGTATCACTCACTGTATCCCAGTTTATTCTTCTTGCCTGTGCCCCCATCACACTCTCATACATGACTCAAATGAAGATCTCACCTTTTGTTCCTATATTTATATTCCCAAGGTATTACCCAGATCTTTGATTTAATACCCCCCAGGCTGACTCCCAAGCATAATCTCTTGATTACCCATTAGAAACAATGTTTATTTTTTTCTTTTGCCCAGAATTCTTTGTATGCTCCATAATGACACTGTTGTTATTGATAAAGTACTGTATTTCCATATATGCTTGAGTTTCTATTAAAAAAGTATTGTTAAATCTGTCATCAAAAAAAACTAAAGCACTCAGTTGTATATGGCACTATTAGATGCTTTAAAAAAGTAAATTTGACAGCATAAGTTCCTGTCCTTCAGGAAGTTATTTTATGATGTAAAAAGGAGATATAGGCACACATATTTTAAAATAAGATTCTATATTAGTTGAGGGGAGTAATTTGTTATATTTATAGTCTAAGAACTTTAGTAGGCCCCACCAGAGATGATGGATGATGATTCACTATCATCCTATTTCAAGGAATTTATTAAATGTATCTATCAATGTTTTTATGAGGACAGTGATTCATAGCAGAGTAATGAAATAGAACTTTGCAACGAGTTCCTAAATCTGCCATACTGCCTATTATTATCCTCACTATGTTTCTCTCCCCCCTTCTCATGTTTTTGGAAACATTTTTATTTCCTCAGTTAGTGGTTACAGAATTTAAAATATGTATTATTATTAATATGTATTATTATATGTAATATTATTATATGTATTATTAAAAACTATATACATATAGTTTTTTAGGTGCAAAGGAAAAGACTCATCCAATATTTAGAGATGTTGGAGGACTAATATGGCCAGAGTTTCTCTAGCTTCCCATTCTCCAGCCAATGTCACTGCCAGTAAAGCAGGACCACAGGCAAGAACATACTTCTTTCCCCCACCAAAGGCTTATATGGTAAATTAAAGTAATGGGCTGGCCCAGGAAAGAACCAAATCAGTTATAGAGTGAGTAAGTCATGGGTTCCATTAATCAACAAGGAACAGATGAAACCTTCAGTTACTGTAACATGAAAAGGTCATCAAATCCTCTCCCTAAAAAATAAGAATAAATCTGGAAAAAAAACTCCGACAAAAATAGCCAAAGGTCTTGAAATCAACCAAAGGCAGATAAATTGAATTTTTATTCTTGACAAACTGCTAGCACTTCAAGTAAGAATAGCACAAGATTTCAAAGTAGCCATTATAAATAGGTGCAAAGAATTAAAGGCAATTATATTCAAAAAATAATATATAAGGAATTTCAATAGTGAAATAAAAATATGAAAGAAAATCAAACTGAAATTTAGATTTAAAAGTATAATGATTTAAATAGAAGTTTCACAAGATGGGTTTGAAAGCACATCAGAGAATATAGGACAATATAGAAACAGGAGTGGAAAGTAGATAAACAGAAATTGTCTTATTTAAAGGACACTTAGAAAAGATTGAAGAATATGAAAAAAGCCTCAGAAATCTGTTGAATTCCATGAAGCACATAAATATACCTGTAATTGCATCTCCAGGAGGAGAGAATTTAAAAAAAAATACAGAATAGATATTTGAAGAGATGATGCCTGAAAACATCCCTAGTTTGTTGGAAACCATTAATGTACACATTAAAGAAGCTCATCAAACTCTAAGCTTTATAAACACAGAGATCCACACATCACAGTAAACTACTGAAAGCTGGACACAAAAAGAACATCTTGAAGGCAGCAAGAACAAAATAACTCATCATGTGCAAGGAACAGCAATATGATTAACAGCTGAAACTATAGAAATCAGAAGTCAGTAAAATGACGTAAGTATTCAGAGAAGACAAACTGGTCATGGATTAGTAGTTTCAATAATGGTAATATGGCAGTTCCTTTCAAAGAGATATGAAGATTCAATTGAGTACCTATCAAAGACCCATCCACTCTTTTAAATAAATGAACAAGCTAAAATTCATTTATATGAGCACAAAGTACTTAAAATAAACAAAGCAATTTTGAAAAAGTGGAACAAAGAAACAGAATTCATGCTATCTAACTTCAAAACTTCCTATAAAGCCAAAGCAATCAAAACAGAATTGTATTGTTTTGAGGGTAAGAATACAGATCATTGTAATAGAATAGAGAATCTAAAAATGAACCTACACATTCATGGTCAATTGAATTTTGATACAAGTGCCAAGCTGATTCAATGGAGAAAGGATTCTTTTTTCAACAAAACATTCTAAAACAATTAGATATTCATTATGAAAGGGAACTTAGTACGTTTCGAGCACCATACAAAAATTTTACTCAAAATGAATCATAGACGTTAAAAACTATAAAACTCTGAGAGTGAAACACTGGAGAAAAATTTTTGATCTTAGGTTAGTCAAAGACTTTTTAGATAGGGCACCAAAACCATGTTCTACAAAAGACAAAATTGAGAAGTTAGACTTTGCCAAAATTTAAAATATTTGCTATTCTAAAGACTTTATTAAGAAAATAAAAAGAAGGGCACCTTAGTGGCACAGTCAGTTACATGTCCAACTTCAGCTCAGGTCATGATCTCATGGTTCATGAGTTTCAGCCCCTCATAGCGCAGTCAGCGCAGAGCCAGCTTCGGATCCTCTGTCCCCTTCTCTCTATGCCTGTCCCCCATTCATTCTCATTCTCATTCTCATTCTCATTCTCATTCTCATTCTCTTTCTTTCTGACTCTCAAGAATAAACATTAAAAATTAAAGAAAAAGAAAGAAAAAGACAAGTCTTTGAGAAATGATTTGCAATCACATATTTGATAAAGACTTGTATCTGAAATATATAAAGAGCACATCAATTAATAATAACAAAAAAAGGGGGGGGCGCCTGGGTGGCTCAATCTGACTCTTGATTTCAGCTTAAGTCATGATCTCATAGTTCCTAGGATCGAGCCCCACGTCAGGCTCTGCGCTGACAGTAAGAAGCCTGCTTGGGATTCTCTTTCCCCCTTGCTCTCTGTCTCTCCCCTGTTTGTGTGTGGGCCCCCTCTCTCTCCCTTTCTCTCTCAAAAAATAGATAAATAAATAAACATTTTTAAATAACAAAAAATAACGAATAAAAACCAACAAGGTATTTAAATGGGCATTTTATCAAAAATATATATGTGATTAATAAGCAAATAAAAATATGTTCAACATCACTAGTCACTAGGGAAACAACAAAATGACAGTGAAGTCAGAGAATGGGTCCGGCACCCCATTCAAAAAGACTGATAATACCGAGTGGTAGTCAGGATGTTGTGATAGGCAGGAAAATGACCTCCCCATCTCCAGAGATGTTCTTGTCTAATCCCCCGGACCTGCATGTGTATTATGTTGTATGGCAAAAGAGACTTTACAGATATGGACAAGTTAAGGGTCTTAAAATGGGAAAATTATCTTGGGTCAAGGTGGGCCCAATATAATCACAAAGTTCCTTATAAGAGGGAGGCAGGAGGCTTCGAGTCAAAGAGTCATGATAACAGAAGGAGAGGTTGGGATGGTGTGAGGCCAGGAGTCAAGGAAGGCGGGCACCTTGACAAGGAACACGTTTTCCCCTGGAGCCTACAGAAGGAAGGCAGCCCCTTGCTGACACGTTGGTTTTAGCCTCATAAGACACATTTCATCTTCTGACCTCCAGAACTGTAAGGTAATACATCTGTGTTGTGGAAAGCCACTAAGTTTATGGTAATTTGCTAGAATAGTAATAGGAAGTTGATATACATGTGGTAAAACTAACTTGGAATGGGAATTTGTAATTCCAGTTTCCAGTTTTTAATAAGAATATAATTCCACTCTTAAGTATCTACCAAAGAGCAGTGGTAACATATGACTGTTCAAAGACTTGTGCACAAATGTTCACCACTGCATTATTCATCATGGCCAAAGCCTAGGGAAAAATATCAAAACATCCATCAGTTTGTGAAAGGATAAACACAACACTGTATAACAGTTGCAGTATAACGGTTATAAAGTGGAACAATACCAGTGAGAAGAATAAACTGATCATACAGCCATAGACTGAACCTCAAAAATCATGTTAAGTGAAAGAAGATAGACCCCAAAATCTATATACTGCATGATTCCGTTTGCCTACAATTTCTAGAAGAGTCAAATTCTAACTCCGTAGAAAGAAAAAACAGTGGCTGGGAATAGGAGCTGCAATTGATTGTAAACAAGTACAAAGGATCTTCTAAATGGTGATGAAAGTGTTCTGCAACGTGGCTGTGATTATTGTACAAGTGTGTAACCTTACCAACAACTATCAAACTGTGTATTTACAATGCGCAAATTGTTTGGTATATAGACAGCTATATAAAACTGTTAAAAGGAAAAAAAGAGAAGAAAAATAGATTGATAAATTCTCGCTCCAAAATTTAAAAAGGAACTCCTTTATTCAGAAGAGGTTGCATTAGAAAATTCCTAAACTAGGTTTTTCTCCTTAATTATGGCTTAGGTGTATTACATTTATTCCTGTGTTTACATACTAGTTGTCTACTTTTCTCATCTTATGAGAAAGTGCTGAACTTCCTGAGAACAAAACTAATAGTTAATATTTAATCTATACCACCTTCCTCTCTCCAAGAATCTTCTGCCTGGAAGACATTTGCTGAACCACTGAGTAAGCAATGCTCCCAGCTCACATACTAGCATCTGTTCTAACTACATGGGGAAGCATCTTTCCTCATGAATTTTCTCAAGGTTAACGCTTGGTATCATTCTAGATTTTAGATATTGTTTTATTGAAACCTCTGTGAGGACCCAAGGAGGAGAGAGTTGGGGCGGGAAGAGAATTTATCTTTTTTTTGCAGAAGGAATTCTGTTCCTCCATTTTTCAAAAAGTATATTATCACTCTTAGAATTCATTCAAAATATTTCGCTTCATATCATTTGATTCCCCCCCACACCCCGTATGTATTTTTTTCTAGCTTTTCTCTTCTAATGATATCCCTTCCTTTGAATGGAAAGCTATCATATGACCAGGCATTCAAGGTCATAGTTGGAGAATTCTCCCCATCCACTACTTCCTCCCATAAATTTCTTTCACCAAGATTTCAAGTAGAATCATTTAATCCATTCTTTTTTTATTACCCATAAAAGAAATCATGATGGTCACATCTGAATCAGTCATGTGGTAAGTCATACCAGTTTTTAAATGTTCTGAAGTGGATGAATTGGCTAAAATGAAATTGATGCACTTCAGCACGTATTGATATTGACAATATCAGTTGCCATCAAGCAACTTGTTAAAAAATGACAACTGTCCAATCCTGCAAACGATATATTTGGGGATGCTACATATTCAGTCTTTTTCTTTTTTAAGTTTTTATTTAAGTTCTTGTTAGTTAACATACAGAGTGATATTCATTTCAGATCTACAATGTAGTGATTCAACACTTCTATACAATACCCAGTGCCCATCACAGCAAGGGCCCTTCTTAATCCCCATCAGCCATTTCACCCATCCTCCATCCACCTCCCCTCTGTAACCATCAGTTGATTTTCTTTTCAGTCAACATGATTCAGTGTGCTCCAACCTCCTGCTAAGTAGTGTGCAAGATTCAGAAGACTCAAAATTGAAGGAAAAAGTTCCCCGACCTTAGAAAAGCTCTCATTTGACTAGAAACAGACATGGTAAAAATAATTCGCTTTGCAGTGTGATCAGAGCTATAATGTGGTATAAACAAAGGTTGAAGCAGTTTACAGATGGTGGAATATGTTATCCTTGTTTCTTCCACTGATCTGCCTCAAGACTCCAAATTTTAACCAAAAATTTTTTATGGTTTCTTTGAAACTGAAGAGAAAGCAGGAGAAGAATTATCTTAAATGTACCCCAACAGGATACTATTTATGGCAGTAGCAGCTATATATCTTTACTATCTGTATCTATATCTGTCTATATCTATCTATAGATCAATCTTATACCTCAAACAATCTCAACATTTATGTTCTTTTTTTATGTTCACATAACATGTATTATCATATATACACACATGTATCTTTATAATACTTGTATAGTACATAGCACATATAAATATAGTAATATACATCCTCAGCTTCTGTAATCTGAAAATATCTGGAAAAAGAATGGCTGGGCCTAAATCACTCAAGATTGGTGTCAGTTTATTCATTAAGAGAAACTATTCAGGGACTATTGGATAAAAAAGTAATTGAATGCAAGTATCTACTTTTATTTCCTCCTAATCCCATGGAAACAATAATAAGGAGACTTTTAAAATATATATACTCCCAAGGATATGAATAGCAGAAAAAAAAAAGAACAGTAACAAAAGTTTGGAAGGCCTAAAGAAGATGAATAAGAAGATTTAGCAAACTCTCCAAAAGTGAATTCTAAACTAGCCATAAGGAAAGTCAAGAACAATCTTTAAATCCTTTAAAGTTTTGAAAATTAATGATACCATCCTGTGAAAGTGGAAAATGGTTAGGAATCTATGTGAGTAATAAATAGGTCTTCACATCCATCATCTCCAGCTAAGTAAATAAATAAGCAAATAAATAATTGAATTTTATTTTCAAATGTAGGCTCTTTAGACTGCCAAACATGAGAAAAAAAATAACAGCTATACTTGCATAGAACTTGCTGTGTGCCCAGTATTTTCTAAGCATTTACATTTATTGACTCATTTCAACTTTACCCCAGCCCTATGATAAACATGTAATTATCCCCCAAATTAATGATGCAAACAGATATAACCAAAAAGAGGAGTAATAGATAATTGTCAACATACTGGGATGCTGAGACAAGAGTCCTTCCTCATCCAACCCTCTTTCATCTCTAAAACTCAATAATGCAGCCAAAACTCCACCTTCTAGACAGAAGATGTACTCTTCTCTGAAGATCCCGATAGACTCAGCAGGAAAAACTTAGAGAGTTATTGACATTAGGGTTTCCCAACTACATGGCCCAGACAATCACCTGCAGTAAAACCACTGTTTCTTACCATGAGCTCAGGGTCTACAACCAACTCCCTATCGATAAATATAAACAAATAGATGAGGATTATCAGGCATGAGGAAAACTACTAAAATGAAAGTTTGAGAACCAAACAAGCATAAATTTTAATAGGTAACAGAAGATATTTGAATCATGAAACAATAATACTATTTTAAAAAGCAATACCCAGTGCCTGGGTGGCTCAGTCAGTCAAGCGTCTGACTTCGGCTCAGGTCATGATCTCACAGTTCATGAGTTCAAGCCCTACATTGGGCTCTGTGCTGACAGCTCAGAGCCTGCAGCCTCCTTCCAATTCTGTGTCTCCCAATCTCTCTCTCTCTCTCTCTCACATTCTCTCTCTCTCTCTCTCTCTCTGCCCTTCTCCCACTCGTGATCTCTCTCTCTCAAAAATAAATAAAACAAAAAAAAGTTTTTTAAGTAATACTCAAATAAATAAAGAGGCATTTTAAATATATCTATATATTATTTTCAGTAAATAAAAACTCAATAGAAAGGTTGGTATATAAAAATTTAGGAAATCATGGGGCGCCTGGGTGGCTCAGTTGGTTAAGTGTCTGGCTTTGGCTCAGGTCATGGTCTTGTGGTTTGTGGGTTCGAGCCCCGCATCGGGCTCTGTGCTCGCAGCTCAGACCCTGGAGCCTGTTTCAGATTCTGTGTCTCCCTCTCTTTCTGACCCTCTGCTGCTCATGTTCTCTCTCTCTCTCTCTCTCTCAGAAATAAATAAAACATTAAAAAAAAAATAAAAAATTTAGGAAATCTTTTAAGAAACAGTGCTAACAAATAGAACTATGAAGTATAAAAACAGAAATAAGAAAATCTGACAACCAGTTCAGAAAATCAAACATTTATATAACAGGAAGACTCAAGAGAGAACAAGATTGAAAAGGAAATGAATTAGCAAATAATTCAAATAAATTTCCAGATATGTGGTCCATGTAATTTTTCAGACTGTTAGAGCCCACTAGTTGAGCTATATGGATGAAAACAGACCCACACGGAGACATATAATTTGAAAATTTCAGAGAACTCCAGACAAAGGTAAGAGCTAAGCTTTTGAAAAGGAAGATGTATCCATGTAAAGGACTAGGATTCACAGTATCTTTAAACTTCTCAGCATCAACATAAGAAACGAAAAGGCACTAAAGCATGGTCAGGATAGAATAAAGGTATTTTCAGTAAAGCAAATGTCAGAATATTTACCTCCTATTCATTCTATCTCAGGAAGCTCCTGAAATGTGCCCCACCAAAATGAGAAAGTGAGCAAGTACAGAGGAAGAAATGCAATGTGGGAAATAGGAGAGCCAACCCGCAAGAGGTGAAGAGGGCTCTAGCATAAGAAATGTGCACTGAACACAGGGGCACCCAGACTCATTTGGAGCCTATCGAAAGGTTCCTGAAGTGATGTCTTCAGAAAGATAAATAAAATTGACAGAATACCTGACACTGAATGCATTTAGAGCAGAGTGAGACACTTGCCGAGGAGAAAGTCCCTAGAAGTCCAGGCAAAGAGATAGTAACAGGATACAATAACCCTAAATACCAGAGAACAAAAGATGTGCAGGAAAGACAAAAATGATCATGGCTTATCACATAGCTTTAAGGAAATTGTATTTGCATTATTATGCTTATATAAAAACAAAATACTTATTTATCTAAAATTAAAATAAAATTACACTGGGGAATAGGAACGAACAGGATATCTACCATTAGGAGGTAAGGGTAAGGAAAGCAAAGAGAGTTAAAACCTTCTTTTTATCCCCAAAACAGAAGTTAATAAGCACAGCCTAAAACTAAAACACCATGAAATGACAAAGCAAGCATGTTATTTAGGGACATGGTGGTAAATACCAAAATAGTTACTTAAATTGGTGAAAGACAGAGGTGTGTGTGTTTGGGGTAGGGAGTTTCTGTTATTATTTTTTTAATATAAAACTTGCAAAGTATTTGACCTTTAACCTATATCTGTGTGTATCTATGACCAAAATAATAATTTAACAAAACACAAAAAAGGAAGCTCTGTAATATCCATGCTGTTCATTTGTCAGTTGCTTTATTCTTGATATTGCCTATTCTTTCTAATGAGAGGAAAAGCCTACTGATTTTTTTTTCTTCATCATTCTTAACTAGCTTAAAGAGATTATTGAATTTTAGGGACTTGAAGTATGATGCTAGCTATAATAGAGATTCATTACTAAACAGTTACATATATGTAGGAAGATTTCAAGTGACAGATATTAATAATCCAACAAGCTGCAGGAGAAAAAATGTACCAAGATTTTGATGTCCCCAAGAGACATTGAAGGTCACAAACTAACTGTATAAATATCTAGTGTACTAGTGCTTTAATACCAAAACTCTGCCTATTAAAATCTTTTATTTCTGGAAGATATCTGGGGGAGCAGGGGCGGAGGGAAACATACAGTAGGAGAAAATAATGAGAGAATGAAAAAGAGCAGTCAGCCTAAAAATCCACAAGGAACCCAATGAAGGCAGTACCTTCACTACTTATGGTCGCTGGTTGGTCTAGGAAACATTTTATTTGTATTTGGAATCATTTGTTTATCCTGAAATCAAGCTGCAAAAATTCCTTACCTATCACAAACCACAAGTATATGTCATAAAACCAATCAATTTATGGCAAAAAGATGGTAATAAGTTTGGACAGAGAAAGTCAAAGATGACTTCCAGAATTCTTGTAGCAAAATCACAGAATGCTGTGGTCTGAGTGTCTGTGTCCCGCAAATTCACATGTTGGAATCCTAACACCCAGTGTGATGGAGGTGGGAGGTTGGGCTTTTGGGAGGTGATTAGGTGATGATGTGGAGCCCTCATGAATGGGAGTAGTGCCCACAGAGATCCCACAGAGATCCTGTCCCCTTCTGCCATGTGACGATACAGTGAAAAGACTGCTACCCAGAAGGGGGTCCTCACCTGATCATGCTGGCATGTTGATCTTAGACTTTCAGCCTTCAGAACTGTGAGAATAAATTTTTGTTGTTTGTAAGCCAACCAGGCTTGTTCTGTTAGAGCAGCCCAGCTGGACTAAGACACTGAGACTTTATATCGGTCGAGATCTTACTCAGTACACTGAAAAATAATTAAAGGCAGGTAGGTCTCTGGCCTTATGTAAAATGTCATTACAGTTATCAAGAATACCTTGGGGCGCCTGGGTAGCTTAGTCGGTTAAGCGTCCAACTTTCGCTTAGGTCATGATCTCAAGGTTCATGGGTTCGAGCCCCGCGTCGGGCTCTGTGCTGACTGCCAGCTCAGAGCCTGGAGGCTATTTCAGAGTCTGTGTCTCCCTCTCTCTCTGACCCTCCCCTGCTCACGCTGTCTCTCTCTCTCTCTCTCCTAGAAATAAATAAAAATATTTAAAAAAAAAAGAATACCTTAAAAACATGTTTTGCAATACACTGATATATGCATTTAAAAAATGTCACTATTCTCTCCCATTTGTAATCTGACACCACTACATGAGTGAAGAGAGTGAAAGGGCATCTCAGGTGAACCATTGAATGACACATGTTATTGATAGTATTGTATTTATATTGTATGTGATCAAAATATAGCATTTCAGGGAGTAGAAAAATAAGGACTAAAACATTGCTATACATACGTTTTGATCCAACAAGCTCACCACTAGGAATCTTCCCCCCCAAATCCCACATATGTACAAAGATTTTCAGAAGGATGTAGACTGCCGTATCATATATGAGTGAAAATAGGGAAACATTTAAAATGCCAAATGGTACATCTGTATTACAGAATATTAAAATCTGTCTAAATATACACACACACAATCTTGAATGTATATATGGTAATACAACCATGACATTTTTTTAATGAAAACAATTTTTAAATGTTACCGTGATCCCACTTAAATTTTTAAAAGATATGCACGTATGTACAATGTGTATTCAACGCATAGAATTGGCCCTATAAGAATAAACACCTCTTGTTGGTGGTGATTACCTCTGGGAGGATTATTTGAAAAGGGCCATATGGAGTAGTGTGGTTAAGGGAACAGTAGCCTCTCCACATCCACGAGGAACATGTTTCAAGATACCCAGTGGGTGCCTGTTACTATAAGTAGTATCAAACCCTATATATACTCTTTCTTCCTATATGTACACACATATGATAAAGTTTAATTTGTACATTAGGCACAGTAAGAGATTAACAGCGGCAACTAATAGGAAAATAGAACAATTTACACCCATATACTGTAACAATTACGTGTATGTTGTCTCTCTTTCAAAATCCCTTACTGCACCACACTCACTCTTTTATTATGACAATGTGAGATGATAAAATGCCTACGTGATGGGATGCTGGGAGGTGAATGACACAGCATTAGGCTACCACTGACTGACCTTCTGACCATATTGTCAGGAGGAGGATCATCTGCTTCTGGATGGCAGTTGACCGCAGGTAACTGACACTGTTGCATAAAGGGTGCTACTGTATAGACTTTGGTGACAGGCCTCCTAAGCTTGGGTCTTGACCACTTGCTTACTGTATATTCTCTCTAGATCTTTCAGTTTCCTTATCTATAAAGTGTATGAATGCATGTGAGTATTGCTTAGAGTTGGCACATAATAAATATTACATAAGTTACCAATCATGAAGGAAATATTCATCGTTATAATTAAGGGAGAGTTTTAGTTTTTACTCTTTAACTGCTGTTTTGTTTAACTCTTGTGCAATGCATTTTTTAAGAATATTTTTTAATGTTCATACATCTTTGAGAGAAAGGGAGAGAGCCAGAATGTGAGTGGGAGAGGGGCAGAGAGAGGGTGACACAGAATCTGAAGCAGGCTCCAGGCTCTGAGCTGTCAGCACAGAGCCCAGTTTGGGGCTTGAATTCACAGCCTGCGAGATCATAACCTGAGCCAAAGTCAGACACCCAACCGATTGAGCCACCCAGGTACCCTTATTTTATAATCTAAAATAAAGAGGACCAAATCCAGAAAATTTAATGTTATTGTTCTAGTGGTGATAAAACTGTATAAAGATGCCAGGTCATTCAGTTCCAAGGCCTCCTGCTCATTCGCTGCTAAATGAACTAGAGAACTCAGAGTAAATAATTACCCCTCTGCTATCTCAAGGGCAGGGACTTATTGCTCTTTCTCTTTAACGAACCCTACAGTGCTGTGTACACAGCGGGTATGCATTAAATGTTTGTGGGTAATGATAATGGTGGGGATGCTGACAGCTGTGACAGACTATAAAACTTAATTTAAAAACCATCAGGAAAATGCAACACAAAATCATGTCCTGAATTTTGACTGCATGGGAAACAAATTCGGCTAGATTATTAATAAAGTAGTTTAGTGTACATGTACTATTGATTGCTTTGGTAGCATCCGGAGTCTTGCTCATTAGCATGACCTAATTGTTATTTCAAATGCATCAAGGACATAGCAAGGTCCATTTCTGTTATTTTAGTATTAAACTTGGTCTCCTGTAAGGACTTTATAAATTAAATGCACAAAATGGATGTTATCAACTAAATTATCTTTCATCCCTGCAGCAAGATTTGCAATAGCAAGAGTGTTTTCTGTTTCCTTAAATTGCAATGCTACTTTGTCTCTACAATGACATACTCCTATGTGTTTAAGTAGCTCATGCATGGAGAGAATTACTTTATTGGAAAGATGATGATGTGTCTCCATTCTAGTTCGGTCCCAGTTTGGAGGGGTGGAGCTCTAACCATTTATTAATAGGTTGCATTGCCTCTCTTCTGCAGTCACTGAAGCATCAGCCAGGCAGTATATCACTGACATTTACCCCTCCGATCAGCAGATCTGAAATTAATCTTTAATAATGGATCTCTTATTAAAGAGATATCGCCTTGAGGCTGATATGATGTTGACTTGAGTAATTGTAAAAGATTCTCCAGGGCAGATGCACTGCAAAGAGCAAGAGCCAGGGCTACCGGGCACAGGTGACCTCCTATGGTGGTGGGAGATTCTCCCTCCATAGCTAGAGTCATTGGCATCCTGCCAGGAAAGAAAAAATACTCTAGTTATCTGAACAGGGCAATTTAATACAAAGAACTGTGAGCTAGTAACAGGATATTAACTACCTACAGAGGCAAGGAGAACTCTAAAGATTACAGGAATAACAGATATAGGGAGAGCTACCACTCTATGGTGGAGACACAACACCCAGGAAGGAAAAAACTGAGAAGAGAGCCCTATCCATGGTGGAGGTTTAGACCCCATTGGAAAAGGTACCCATGTGGCCCACTAGATGGCAGAGAATTTTTCAGAACTCCTCAGCATGAGCCTGGCACCCAGGGTTCCACTCCACGAAGCTGCCCCTGGAGCATGAATTAGACTCATTGTAAAGTCACCCAGGGAACTAGCAAGGACTGAAAACTTGCTTGTAAGCCACTTACTGGGGCGATGAGGAGTTTTGCAAAAAAAGTCACCCTCTGGGGTGCCCATGAAGCTTTCCAATGGGAAAGCCAAGCACTGAGTGCCTTCCTAACTCACTGGATGGCTGCTGATTGGGGTAGTGGTATGATTTATTGGGGGAGGAGGGTTGAGTGCCACTTGCAGCTGCACACTGAATGATACAGAAAAAACAAACAAAACCGAAAACATACCATATCCAGGACAAGAAGCCCCCTGCGTCCTGCATTTTTCCCTCAGGGCTTTCTATTTGCGATGCGAATAGTGTGCTTGCTGGCAAAGACATATTTGCAAGTTTGACTTTCAGTACCACAAAGCAGGGTGAAGAAGGGTGGGTTTGGAGCTCAGAGGCAGTAGGTTGACAATTGGTGCAATAGCCAAGCCTGGAATATTGAAATTTAGTTTTATTAAAGGACCTTATAGAAATGACTTTCTTATTTTCTTGACCATTTGTTAATTTATTAACTCAATCAAGAAATACTGATTGATCACTTACCATATGATAGGTACTATCTTATGAACCAAAGATAAAGCCATAAATGAAAAATATGGTTCCTGGACTTGATCTCTAATGGCTGGTCTTTTCCCCAGGATTTTTTGTTTGGTTAGTTGTTTTTGTTTTGTTTTGTTTTTTGTTTTCTGTTTTTTTGTTTTGTTTTGTTTTGGTGAAAAAATTTAGATTTAGCCAGCTGGGCTTAGTTTAGATGATACTAATTTTGTTGGCAACATCCAAAGCATTATAGTCAGGAGCCAATTGAACATATGCCTTCTTTTCTCTATCGTGCCTGATCAGAATGTTGACCTTGGCCACATCAGTGCCCTAGAGCTTCTTCACAGTCTGTTTGATCTGGTGCATGTTGGCTTTGACATCCACAATGAACACAAGTGTGTTGTTGTGATCTATTTTCTTCATAGTTGATTGGGTTGTCATGGGGAACTTGATAATGGTGTAGTGGTCAAGCTCGTTTCTCCTGGGGGTGCTCTTTGAGGATATTTGGGCTGCCAGCAGAGAACCAGTGTCCTGGACTGCCAGAATGTAGGTGATCTGTGGATCTTCATTTTTTTATGACTGAATGCCTTTCAGCACCACTTTCTTAGCCTTCAAAGCCTTTGCTTTGGCTTTGGCTTTGGTTTTGGCTTTGGCTTTGGGAGCGGTGGTGGCTTTCTTATTCATCTTCAACAACATCCTCATGAAACGGCTCCCTAGGGTTCCTAATTCTGTCTCCAGTTGACTCAGTAATCCTGTGGGCCTCTTCATCAGCCCCTTCCCTCCTTCCCCCTGGCTTTGCCCTGCTTTCTTCCCAAGATGCCTCTCAGCCCTTGATGGCTATCCCCAAATAAAACAAGTAACACAGTATTAAAAAGTATACTTCTTTTATTCTTTAGTCAAATATGTTTATGTAAGAAACTGGAAAGATGGTCAGGGTGCCTAGGTGGCTTAACCAGTTAAGCATCAGACTCTTGATTTTGGCTCAGGTCATGTTCTCATGGTTCATGAGATTAAACCCCCACTTCGTGCTCAGCACAGAGCCTACTTAAGATTCTCTCTCTCTCTCTCTCTCTCTCTCTCTGCCCCTCCTCCCTACTGCTAATGCTCTTTCTCTCTGGAATGAATGAATGAATGAATGAATGAATGAATGAATGAATAAATAAATAAATAAATAAATAAATAAAATAGAAAAGAAACTAGTAAGATGGTGATATCCTAAACTAGAACTTTGAGAGTTGGAGACAGGAAATGAAGGAAAATAGGAAGGCTACTTAGGAGGTAGAATATACAAGTCCTAGTGAACCCTTGAATAGAGGGGCTAAGCATAATCATGGTTTTCACCAAGAAACAATTTACTCAATTATCCTCTGACTCAGCCTCCTCTGGAACCCACTCTGTGTTCTTGGGTAAAAGGCTTTTAAAAAACAATGAATAAAATCTAAATGTGCTTCCCTTCCATAACTTCAATCAATATGAAAGTAGAGGTGTTAGTGGTCCCCAATCGCATAAATGCTATTCTTTGTGATAAAACTACATCAGCACAAGGGTGGTGCTTTTAGGATCCTCCGCACTTGAGAGAGTACCCTGGACCGGAGAGTCTAGGAAAATGGTAGTGTGCTTAACGGGCATTGGTGGAGAGTGGCCATGTTGATGTTTATCACACAAAGGAGCCTTAGAAACACGTCCCACTGATGCCAATTTGTATACATAGAAGAGGATCTTACTTGAGGGAACCTTGTAAACAGCCAAATGGCAGAGCAGACGGTCCCTTAGAGAGCTGTGCTTGGGCCAGTTATAATTGGATGTACGTCATTAGAAAGTCTCCTTGAGGAACCTACCCAGACCCTGGTCTGGGTATATAGGACTAGAATATATCTGGACCAGTATGTTACAACAGAAGCTTTCTGACCCCCGCAAAAAAGAGCTTGTTAGGAAAACAAAGTCTCTGGAGTTCAGTAGCTGGTTTCAGCCTGTTTATCAGTTGAACTACCTCATACCTGCTGTGCTTTTTTCTAGGCTATTAGAAAGGGAGAGAAAATGAGCCTTCAGAGCCCTCCAGATTCATCTTTCCTTAATGATGGTCTATGAAAGACACACTTGAGACTGCAAGCCTTAGCTTACAAGGAAGGAAATAATAGGTGCTATATGCAGACTAGTTATAAGAGAACAGGAACAATCTCTTAGGAGAGGGCGCACTTCAAAAATTTCCATTAAAGAAGGGCTTAGATGCATTGTCAATGATTTAAAAACTCCCAGAACTACCTGGAAAAAAATGTAAGGTAAACTAGAGATTTTAAAAAAAAAAAAAAAAGGCATGTAGACAAGGAGCCAGAGAAATACTTTATTGTATTTCAGAAACACATAGCCTAGGGAAAATGGATTACTTGTAAACATACATAGATTGTATGCAAAGATAGTTAGTTGATCCAACAAAATGTGTTATAGGACAGACACACACTCACATACACCCGCACACATGCACATACACATAGAGAGAGAGAGAAAGGAAAGGATTATCAGATGGTCTCTCTACCAACATGTCAGTAAATTTAAATCTGACACCATTTTGCTTAAAGTAGGTGATACCTTGACCATCAAAAGTGGTCAGTATTTGGGTTTTATTTTAAAGGACAAAATTCAGATACCATGGAAACGTTTTTACTGACCTATTTTTGTTTCTGTATTGAGCTAGAGATGAGGAGTGAATGTGGAAAACAGGAAGAAGAGATGAGAGAAAGATTCATTTTTGTTTCTTCCCATTGTTGCATTTTATTTGACTCTACCTCAAGTTCTGTGTTAACTGGTTCTCTGTGTTCCTTTAAAAGTTAAACGATCTCTACAGGTTAGCAACATGCTTCCTTTTACTTATAACTGGTACTTATAAGCCCCCAATTTATTTGTATGTTTGTGCACATGTGCACATGTGTGCGTATTTTTAAATCTTAAATTCTTTATGAATATTATAACAAACACCATTAATTGGACCCTCGGACTATTCTCTGCTCCTCCTTTTTTTTAATGCTTATTTTATTTTTGAGAGAGAGAGAGACAGAGCATGAGTGGGAGAGGGGCCGAGAGAGTGGGAGACACAGGATCTGAAGCAGGCTCCAGGCTCTGAGCTGCCAGCACAGAGCCCGGCGTGGGGCTCAACTCACAGACCGCAAGATCATGACCTGAGCTGAAGTCAGACACTTGACTAAGCCATCCAGGCGCCCCTCTGCTCTTCCTGTTATTAGTAAATCACATACAGTCCTTACACAAGTTTGAGCAGGCACAAGACCACCCAGCTAGACTGCATTCCCTGGACTCACCTGCATTCAGCTGTGGCATTGTCACCAAATCCCCACCACGCAGGAATCTGTGCACCAGGACCTCCACGTCCTCTCTTTTTTCCCCTTTTCCTGTGGACTGGGCTGGAGATGCACAGGGGATGAAGGCACTGGAAGCACCACTTCCTAGAGCTGGAAGCCACTGTTTGAGGAGGGCAAAGGTGAGCCTCCCATCTGTCTTCGGGAACCTCATGGAAAGAGATGTTACATAACAAAGAATCCAACATCTATTTTATTTAAGCCCCTTCATTGTTAGGCCTCTGTTAAGGCAGCTTAACGTGCATGGTGTTTTTTTTGTGTTTTTTTGTTTGTTTTTTTTTTTAATCTGCATGTTAACTACAAATATCAAACTATAGAGAATTGACAAACTGTAGTAGAGGTATGCAGCTTTGAAGTCTTTAGGATATATTTTCACCTAATTCAGTCTTACTTTTACGTCTTTTCAGGTCCACTTCATGTAAAATTTCAATTGCTTCTCAGATATCTATTTTTTTGTTAACACTTAAATCCGGCTGGTGTAAGACGGAGACCTCATCATAAGACTATCGAACACTTCTCCCCACACGTATACCTTTCCACCACATTAGCAAAGGCCACCTGACAGCAGTTCCTTTTAGCAGTATATCATGTCCAACTATCAAGAAAAAAATTGCAAGACACACTGAAAAGCAAAAGCATAGTTTGAAGTAAGCTAAGCATTCTATTAAGTAAGCTAACAAAGCAAAGCAAAACAAAACAAAAAAGTAATAAAGTAGAAAGAAGGAAGGAAATAAAAGTACAAAGCCAATGCTGCAGAAACAGGAAAAAAATGACCAACAGAGTAAAAAGCTAACACTTTGTAGAAATCAGTCTTTTACCACGAAAGACATAAGGCCAGTATATTTCACGAATTTTACCAACTTTCATGAGTCAAATAATCTTTATATTAAATTTAAAACCTCAAAGCCTAGAACAACAGGGCCAGCAACCAGATTGAAAGTTTAGTCATTAACATCCAAGCCAGTCAAGTAAAGAAAAGAAAAATCAAGGGGCGCCTGGATGGCTCAGTCGGTTGGGCATCTGACTGGCTCAGGCCATGATCTCACAGTTGGTGAGTCGGGCTCTGTGCTGACAGCTCAGAGCCTGGAGCCTGCTTCTGATCATCTCTTCCTCTCTCTCTGGCCTCCCCCACTTGTGCTCTGTCTCTCAAAAATAAATAAATGTAAAACAATTTTTTAAAAAAAGAAAAAAAAATCTAAACCAATTTTACTTGTGACTATAGGTACCAAAAAATCTTACGAAAAACAGCAATGATAACTAAATTCAGTACCTGATCCTGAGCAGGGCCCTTTTGCCAAGAAGGACATTGCTGGCAGAATTTGAATGGAGCCTAGAAAATATAGTAGTAGTGCATTTCTGCATCCAACTGTTTCACTGAATTTGATGGCTATATTGTACATATGGTGGAGAGTGAAGGAAGTAGACACTAAGTTATTCAGGGATGGCAGGACATCAGGTCCCAATTCAAATGGTTCAGGGAAAAAAATAAAACTCTTTGTACTAGACTTGCAACTATTCTGTAACCCTGTGAATGGTTCCAAATAAAAATTTGATGGTTGCCAGAGGGGAAGTGGGTGGGGGGTGGCAAAATCGGGGAAGGAGAGTGGGAGATGCAGCCGTCCAGTTATGGAATGAATAAATCATAGGAATAAAAGGCACAGCATAAGGAATACAGTCAGCGATATTTTAATAGCTCTGTAACGAGACAGATGGTAGCTACACTTGTGGGGAACATAGCATAATGTTTAAGCTTGTCATTTCACTAAACTGTACACCTGAAACTAATGTAACATTGTGTGTCAACTGTGCTCAAATAAAAAAGGGGAGTGGGGATATTAAATATAAACATTGAAAGAAATATTAAAGAGAATGTCTGTATCATCAGTGTTCTATAAACTCGTTTGTACTTCTCAAATAATAACTTACTACTTTCTTTCTGTTATGCAATCTGTGTATGCTGAACTTTGACACAGTATTATAACAGAGATTGAATACAGAGTCCATAACTAGATTATCTGAGTTTGAATTCTGTTCTGCTACTTACTATTTGTGGGATATAGGCAGATTGCCTCACCAATCTGTTCGTCAGTGTCCTCATTTATAAAAAGGAAGAATAAAATGAATTAACATATATGAAGCATTAAAGTATTGACTGGTATGTATTTATTAATAAATACATAATAGCTATAGCTAGTCAACCTTGTTACAAAAAGGATTTGAGTTGTTTTACATTTACCCACAATATGATACTGACACAGAAATACTAATCACAATAATACTAATAATAATGTATTCTAAATCCATGACTAATAATAAGGTTTTCACACTATTTCACAATTTTCATTTTGCCTCTTTCTTAGAGGATTTGTAACTCTGTTTCCCCAATTTCAGGGCTTTAGAGGTGATGTACAGTAGATGTAGAAACAGCAGCATTTTTTCTAGGGAAGAATTTGAAAACTGCTTGAAACTGCAGGTGAAGGGATGTATGCTTTAGATAATGACTCATGTGGGAGAGTACTTCGTAAAGGTTGTACGAGCCACAGCTTAGATCATAAAAGCAATAGTAGTGGTAGCCTAGCCTCTCGCTATTTTCTGGGAAGCAGTGTTAATGAAATGCAGTCTCAATTTCTTGGGCTGGTGATTTTTGGTTCATTTTCAAAGAAATATAGGTTTCCTGCCCGGAACCCTTATGCCAAGAATTAGATGACCTCCTCAAAACAGGCTCAGCGCATTCCCATGATGTCAGCCCACTGGGCAGTTTTCCGAGGTGGCAGGTCATGGCTGTGCCTTCTTAGCAATATTCCCACAAAGTGAGGAAAAGGTGGGGGTAGGGTGGAGAGCAACGCTGTCCCCTCTGTTCACAGAATAAGAAAGTGAATCACGCTGCGTCTGTCTAGCAGGGCCACAGGCTATTCGCTAACTAAAGAATCCCTACATAATACATTTTTTTTCAATAGAAATAGATTTCTGTTTTCTTCCTAGAGCAACCTTATTCTGACTCAGTTATTTAGAACCCAAAGCAAGAGTGTAAGAGGTCAGGCAAAGGAGCATCATTTCCTCTGAAGATGTGCCTTGTTAGAACTGGATTAAGCTCAGAAAGAAGCACTGGGTGAGAGACCAAACGCAGGCTGCTCTAACACTCTGGGTTCATATGCACACAGCTAATGGGTTTACCCAGTATGACTTGTTCTGTTTCCTCGATTGTTAAACTTGAAGATTAGGAGGAGATAAGCTCAGAAAAATGCGTAGGAACCCAAACTTGGTTTCATGTAGAAAGGAGAAGATTGGATTTAATGGATATAAAAATAAGAATTTTCTTCTTACAGTAGACCATTGCTGTTTCAGATTCTCTTTGTATTTACCTCTGTTAAGCTCTTTGTTGAAATGATCTCCTTCTTAGATGGTGGGAATTACGGTTAATGTTCATTTGTAATATTCTATAACTAGAGCACCTTGTACAAGTGACTGACATATTGTAGATATTCATCTGCACACTTATTACAATTTTTTATTTCCCAGTAGTTCTGGTAGGTCATGGAATAGGTCATTGGCCAATTTTTTTTTTTTCTTACCTGCCCTCTGGGATTATTGGCCCTTTTCTGATCTCCCTAGAAGAATACCATTCAACTCACCAAAGACCTGTGTAAACATACCAACCAGTCCTTGAGGCTTTCTCTTAGAGCAGAGCAACCAGTCAGAGAGGCACTGAATCCAGCACTGGTAGTGTCCATCTAACCACTGCCCAATAGAGGTGTCATAGCCAAAATATCCCAAGGATTTTGGTATCATTCCCAAGACCATCTCTGCCATGGGACTAAGTGCATGAGACTACCTGTCCATGATTCTGTTGAATATCATTTCACCTAGCCAGCTTTCTTCGCTTTGATCTAGTTTTACTAAGCAGACTTTTAATTATTATTTTTAGCTTTCCATAAAATTCTTCCTACAAGAAAATAATGTGTTTGCCATTCACAATTAATTTTTGATCCCTATATTAGTTATTTCTCTCCTCAAATTAAAAGTTAATGCTCAGGTCTTACATGTTGGTTTTGAAGTCTAATACAGGTCTGCCCCTGAGACGTGGGTAGGAATGTTAAAGAGTTAAGTTTCTGAGGCTTCAAAGCTGAGAAACAAATCTAGACTTCAGAGGTAAACAGTAGCCATCAACTGAGGTCTTCTGAAGATGCAACAAGGTTTCAGTAAGCCTGGGAGAAGTGCTTTTGGAGAAGGTACATTCCTGAAGGTAACATTTTTGGATGGGATATTGCAGTAAAGAATTTGTTTTCCTAGAGCAACATGAAAAACTTGGGAAATTCTGGCATTTTACTTCATTTTTCTAGAATGCCCTGAAAACTGTTTTCTCTCTCTTCATTTTTTATCATTCTAAAGGCAAGAGTAAAAGTTAAAAATGATCTCCCTTTCTCCCTGTTTTATATTACTCCACACCCCACCCCTAAATAGAATACACATCTTTTTATTTCCTATATAGAGTACTTTCCAGAAATGAGGTATCAAGTTTTTTTTTCAATCAATCCAGTGCATTTTTCTAATATTTAAAGATACTATCATGTTGAAGCCATTTTCATCTCACTTCCTGTGTAGTTAAATGGGAATGAATGGGCTAATGTGTAACTTGTATTCTATCTTTGCATCCTGGCTGCAGATATTTATAGCTAACCTTTTAAGCAGTAACACTGTTCCTAAACCTAACAATCGCATTCTGTTTTCCACAGCCTTTTCCATACCAGATGCCTAGGACCTGAAAATAGAATTTCCTTAATTCTAGGCACTTCCCCGTTTTCTCCATTTTCCATTTTGCCATGGAGTCTTTCTTTGCTCTGTTCTCCCACAAAGTAATTTTGCTCATATTCTTTCCCAATAATTCCAAATAATTGACGTATATCTTTTAAAAATAAACTTTATCTGCACAGAGTGAAAATATAATTGTGTCAATGACAGCATTACTTTGGTTATTGCAGGAAAAGGAAATAAACACCCCCTATATTTTCGGTCAAGTGTACGTTGAACTTATTCTTGTTTAATTGTGTATTTTGATTTTATATCACAATAATAATAGAGTCCTATTTAATGTGCATGTAACACAGTTTTGTATTGAGGGTTCTGAGTATAATAATTTAAGGTAAGAAGTTTACCTAAAAACCAAGCTCCATTCCACCGAAAGGACATACATTTAAATAATTGTGGGTGCAAAATAACCTGATTGTTTTTATCATAATAGACTCATATTTTTAAAATACAGACAACTAAACTAGAAAATAGCATTAAAGTGGAGCTCATCAAATTAACTGCTTTTGAAAACCTAATTTCCCTTATATAAAATGTAATTGTAAACTCGCTTTGGTTAAAAATTTAAAGAAGTTTAAACTGGTACTGATACAACAAAATATTTCACCCTTAAAGATCATCTGAGAATCTGAGGAAATTTCATCTTGCTGGAACTAACAGTAGAACATAATTTCTTCACTAACAACAAGTCAAGTTGTACACATTCAGATGATTAAGTTTTAAAAGGATGCTCAATATGGAAATAATTTGCTAATGTTTCCTCAAACTTACCAGAATACTGTTCTACATTGATGTCCAATATTTAATATATTTAAACATAAGGACTTCCTGCTCACCACATCCTTTCGCTTATGTGGGGCAAAAGTAAATTAATTGTTATGAATAATTTCTCTTGAGTTTTTTTCAGCCTATATGAATGTCTTTCACCTTCTTTTCTTAGGTCCTATTTTCCATGTCACTTTCCAAATGAGAAATGACAGTTCTGTTTTAGCTTTAACAATGTGTGGCTTTTAGATAGCACTTAGGGTTAATTGGAATTTTCTCTGGTTACTTTCTGAAAATTAAAGAGTTTATCAATAAACCAGTGCTATCATTTCCATTACTGCTGTTCCTCAAATTCAGTCTGGGAGGCTGACTTTCATCTTTTATGACAGTAACTGCCAAGTATAAGTTTCTTAACTGTAGTAATTTTCTGGGACATAATTTCCTTTTTTCAATAAGAAAAGTATGGCATCTTTAAATGTTTTATATCATTTCATGGCACTTTTAAAAGTAAATCTTATGTGACTATATAAATTAAATGGAACAGTTTTCATAATTAAGTAATTAAATTACCTACCATACTATATATGTGTTTTTCATCTTGTTTAATGTGTGTGTCTGTGGCTGAGGTAAAGAAGCAACTAAGTTTAGTAGATTGGAATTTAACATCAATGATTTTCTGTTTATATTTACAATTATTTAACAAGAACTACACAGTACAACCTGTGAAAGAAAAGACCTGGAAGTTGTATTAGACACTAGGCTTAGTGCAAGTCAACTAGAGCAGTTGAAAAAGTGTGTTATTTTACTCTATTAATAGAATTGTGTCCTAAATAATCCACTCTTCTTTACTGATTAGGTCACACCTGCTGTATTTCTTAATCTAATTATTACAATTTATGTTTTTTGTTAATTTTTAAATTTTTTTATTTGAGGGAAAGAGAGAGCATGAACAGGGGAGGGTCAGAGAGAGAGAGAGAGAATCTCAAGCAGGTTCCATGCCATCAGTGCAGAGCCTGATGCAGGGCTTGATCTCACAAACCATAATATCTTGACCTGAGCTGAGTTTAAGAGTTGGATAACCCACTGAGCAACCCAAGGACTGAACAATTTATGTTTTTAAAAGAAGATGCAGCTCAGGGTTCCTATGCACTATTCCATGAAACATATCTTATTAATAGCTCTGGGGGCAGGCGGAGACTAAGAGATTCCATGGTCAACCAGAAGATTAGACAGATTTCTTTGCTGCAGGACTGTCCAATGCTTTCAATATGCCAAGGACATTTTGCCTTTATGTGCGGATATAGTATGCATATTTGTTTCAAAATAAACAATAGAATTCTTTTTTTCTTCATAAAGTATCTGTTAACATCCAAAAAAAAAATTTGAGGAGTAACTGAGTTCTGTAGAACACAATGGAGAAAATGCTGATATAGCCAATTGGAAATGAATAAATGAGAAAACCAGGAAATCATTCTTCCACTCCTCGCCTGACCTCCTCATTGCACTGGTGACTCTCTTCTGGCCTTTCTTTGTGCCCTAAATGCTGTTTTGGAGATTAGCTCATATTCAGATTAAAAGAAAGATATATTTATTGGCTTATAAAATATATGAACTAAACATAAGGACATAATTGCTTATTGTGAACCTCAGAGTTTGTGATTAAAGGTCAAAACTTGGGTATTGGGATGTGTGCAAATTGTTGAAGGTAACATATTTACATTGCAATGTTTCCCACTCATGTGGAAAATTTCTATTGGATTATCATATCTCATATTGAATATCCCATAGCTTCAGACCTCTATGAATGTAAATGTTTTGGTGACATTTTCCTTGGAAGTATGTAGCATAGCAGAATATCATCATTAGCAATGATGCTCGGCAGATGCCAGATAATCTTTCAACTAGTAAAGTTCCTGTAGGAAATGCAAAGGATATGAAAGCAGATTCCAGAGCAGTAGAGCACCCCCAAAGCCAGCCAGTCCAATCATTCATCCGACGATTGAATTCCTTCTATCCGTTAACCTGAGTTGGTGGCTAGCAAGATGATGATTACCTTCACCGCGATCGCGTCTGAGCAGAGGCTGAGGGTCAAAGCAGAAGTGCAGTAAGACACTGTGGAGGACCGTGAATTAAGTGGCCTTTGCAGTCCCCTCTTTTCCAAAATGTAGTAAACTCTAGAAATGAGAATTAATCCAAAGTACAAAGTAAAATATGAAACACAAAACCTTATATATTCCATTTAAATAATCTTAGATTCTGTCGAAGGCAATTACTGCCATCATTGCATCCATTTTTTCAAGTTGCTATTTATAAGACGGTTGTGTCATTCACACTGCCTACGTACACCAGAGGGGAAGTGCTTCGGGGAGGAAATAGAGAAGGGTTCATGTTTGAGGAAGGCTCTAAAAATCAATAGGGGGTATATTTTACTGTTTTATTGGTTCTTTGCATCCGATCAATATTTAGTCTGATAAGGGCATTTGTAACATTGAGGGATTCCTGTCTGAAGACTATGCCACCATCAGCTTAGCCATTTAGCAGGTCCTGTGTAACTCCTTCCCTCCCAGCTTGCATTTCTCAGATATTGTTAATGATTTTCAAGAGTGCTCAGGATTTCCACTTATACTGGGAAAGTGTGAACATAGAATTTCCAGAAAGTTTGAGGAATCTTGAGCAGAGAGAACATGTGCCCTACACAACAGGATATTAAAATGGTTTCCGTGTAAATGCCTACTTTATTTCAAAGTGAAGTGCAAGGTTATGATACAGGAATTGTAAAAGGGGAGTTCTAAAAGTCATACGTGACTCTTAACCCCTCACTCTTATCAAAGTTGTAGAGAAAATTAGAAGACTCTGGATATTGACAGAGATGTTAGCATGTTAGCAGGGTCATTTCCTGCTCCCCAAGTCAGAAGAGGTGAGGGTGCTTTCCATTCAAGCACATTACACATAATTTCTTCTTGTCACAGGAAAGAAAATGGTTTTCCTGATGACTATCTACATTCCCTTACATTTTCAGGCACTACCCTAGGTATCTTAGTTTGGATCCCCGCAAAACAGGCCCTGGAAATGAGTATTTAAGTGTATGTTGATTAATTTGGAGGTAACCTAGCAACATTGGAGGGAAGTGAGTGGTGAGACAGAGAAGGGAAGGAGTCCAATAAAGGGTGTGTTCTCCGGTGCATTTTGCCGTGGAGGCATCTGAGGCTCAGCCTGCTGGGCAACTTTGGAAGACACTGTGACACCTGACCCAGAGCTGCATCCTCTGTAGGGGGAGGAGGCTGAAGTATTTAATCTCCAGTTCTCCTCATTATCGCCTGAAGCCCACCCCCAGAGATATTAACGTTTTAGCATTGCTGGCCAGCTCACGCTTGCACTGAAAGAAAGCCCTTGGGTAAAAGTCTCAGGGGTTTGCAGAAGGAAGCCTTGGACATGAACTCTAAAAGTTGAGTGCCAAGGAATATGAGTGGGACAGTGACAACATCTACCAAAGTCCGTGAACCAGAATATAAAGAAAGAAGCATGTTCAGAGAGGCTCAGTAATTTAAAGATAGTCACACACCAAGTAAGGAGCAGAGCCTCTGGCTACAAAATGTGTTCTCCAGTCACATTCCAAATGTTCCACATGACCAGAAGATAATGTTCACATTGTGATTTGACTCTAGAACAACATTTAAGTAAGGATGTTGAGTGCCAAAGGAAAGGTATTTAAGTAAGGAATCAAGAAGAAAAGGTCTGTGCTGAGAAGACGACTTAATAAAAAGAACGACCTTGATGAAGGAGCTGAGAAAGTTCAGAATGAAGAAGTCAGTGTAGAGCCATCATCAAGTTCATGAATGACTGCCACTGTTCAGACAGATCTCTGTGGATTCAAAATATAGAAAAGGACTTAATGTGAATGAAACCAGAGTTTAGATACCTCAAGTTGGGGTTCATGGTGTCTCCTACCCACCCTTCCCACCCTCCATTGCCAGATGTATCCCATAATGTACTCAAATCCCTAGTGCTCAGCTTAGTGCTTTGCTCTTGGTTCTAAAGCTCATCAGAAACAAGTTCTGGAATAAACAGCTCCTCGATCCAGTGTGACCGTTTCCAGTCCCCACTTACCTAACTATGTGCACAGGTTGACTCTCCATTATTGTAATGTTTTTCCCTAGGTCTTGATCTGAGCTGTTTGAATCCACATATAAAAATTTGTCCTAATTAATTTTTTTTAATGTTCATTTACTTTTAAGAGAGAGAGAAAGAAAGCATGAGTGGGGAGGGGCAGAGAGAGGGAGACACAGAATCTAAAACAGGCTCCAGACCCTGAACTGTCAGCACAGACCCTGATGCGAGGCTTGAACCCACGAACCATTAGATCATGACCTGAGCTGAAGTCAGATTCTTAACCGACTGAGCCACCCAGGCACCCCAAAAATTCCTTATTTTTTTCTTAATTTTAAATCTTAAGAAGAAGCTGTTGGATGCCTTAGACTCTTTTGCTTTCAGAAAACCTCGAAGCTTACTCTGTCCCAAACTTTCCTCAGAACACTCATATCAAGGAAAGAGGAGTTTTTCCTAAATCATGATGGGGTGAAAGGTGGGTGGTGATGGATTTCCTGTTACCCTGTCTCCTGGAGCATTTATTTGAAGTGGTTATTGCCATCATGATTACTTCTCTTCCCAATATACCTCTAACAAAAAAAGAATGACTTCTTGTGTTTCTGTCACTGGAGAGCTTCATACTGGAGACTAGATAATGCTTGTCAGGAATGTTCTAGTAGCGATTTATATGTCAGAGGAATTGAACCAAATGACCATAAATCTTCTCTTCCAATTTTGAGATCATATCTTTCTATGAGCATTTTCCAGCTTAAGATCGTATTTTCTTTGGGAGGAATTGTCTCTGTGTTAAATTTTATAAGCAGTATTTCCATTAGGCCAAAACAGTACTTTCTCATCAAAACATTTTTGTAAAACTAAGATATCTGAGAGGAAGTGGTGCCTCATTATCTGAGCTCATTATCTTAGCACTGGCCTCAGTATTATCCTCGGAAATACTTGTGTGATTTAGCTTGGGGTTGGCAGATGGACTAATAGACAAATGCCCAGCTGCTTGTCCCAGTTCTGATAAAGGAAGCCTGGCCCACACATTCACACAGCCAACTCCTGACAGCAGGGACCACAGAGCAACGGACATGGCATCTGCCTTCTCTAACTGCCACAAATTGTAAATAAGAAGGTGGGATGGAATGTTACACAAAATGCTAACCAAATGCTCTGGTGAAATATATCAAATGCATTAAATTACTTGTAATGCACATTCACTAAAATTAAAGAAAGAGACATGGTGTCGGGAGAGGGATGAAGAGAGAAATAGAGACAGAGACCACGAGCCAGGTGTTTTGGAAACAATGGGTTTTGGTGGTTTATTAAAACCATAATGGACTTCCATTTTCTTTTAAGCCTAAGTACTCATAAACTTAGCCTTCATGTGGCTAATACCAAGCTGATTCCTGGATCTTACAAGATAAATCCATACCATTCAGAGTTTAGTTTAGGCCCGTTGTCTAACGTTTATCAGAAAAGAAAAGCGATGATGCGTGCCCAGTTAATACCAAACACTCCTGATGCCAGCTTCTACTCACATCTCCCAAACAACGTGAACTTTAGTAATTGGTATAAATACTGCTTTGCTCAGAATTTTTAGTAACTGTCTAGACTGATTTTAGTAGTCTACAATGATTTTTCCCTGATGTATATATATCTCATTTAAAATTACCCAGCATCCATTCCTCTTACTACTAAAATAATTGAGTGTTAAACGGGCTTAACACGGGCCGCATATTCCATTTTACTAATTAACACATTAATTTAAAAGTTAGAAATATTTAACAAAATATTTGCATCAGTATTTTTTAAAGCCCGATATTCTAAAAACTTGTGCCATAAATAAATAAATATGCAATTTAATTCTTCTGTGGTAAGGTGTTGCCTAACTTTAGGAACTGCTAAGAAAACTGTCTACATATAAACATATGATTGAAGTTTGTTTTGAAACATTTTTTGAAAGCATTTGACAAAATACAGCATCCCTTTTAATGAAGACCCTTGAGAAAGTCAGGATAGAAGGAACTTCCTTAACATCATAAAAGCCGTATATGAGAAGCCCTCAGTTGAAATCATCCTCAATGGGGAAGAACTGAGAGCTTTCTCTCTAAGATCAGGAACACGACAGGGATGGCCACTCTCACCACTGTTGTTTAACATAGTGCTGGAAGTCCTAGCATCAGCCATCAGACACCAAAAGGAAATAAAAGGCATCAGAATTGGCAAAGAAGAACTCAAACTTTCACTTTTGGAAGACAACATGATATTCTACATGGAAAACCCGACAGATTCCACCAGAAGCCTACTAGAACTGATCCATGAATTCAGCAAAGCTGCAGGGTACAAAATCAACATACAGAAATCAGTTGCATTTTTATACACCAGTAATGAAGCAACAGAGAAATCAAGAAACTGATCCCATTCACAATTGCACAAAAAACAATAAAATACCTAGGAATAAACCTAACCAAAGATATAGGAGATCTGTATGATGAAAACTATAGAAAATTTATGATGGAAATTGAAAAAGACACAAATAAATGGAAAAACATTCAATGATCATGGATCAAAAGAATAAATATTGTTAAAATGTCATTACTACCCAAAGCAATCTACACATTCAATGTAATCCCAANGGTGTGGAGGTTCCTCAAAACAGTAACAATAGAACTCCCCTATGACCCAGCAATAGCACTGCTAGGAATTTACCCAAGGGATACAGGGGTGCTGATGCATAGGGGCACATGTACCCCAATGTTCATAGCAGCACTCTCAACAATAGCCAAAACATGGAAAGAGCCTAAGTGTCCATCAACTGACGAATGGATCAAGAAGATGTGGTTTATCTATACAATGGAATACTACATGGCAATGAGAAAGAATGAAATCTGGCCATTTGTAGCAACATGGATAGAACTCGAGGGTGTCGTGCTGAGCGAAATAAGTCAGGCAGAGAAGGACAGATACCATATGGTTGCATGTATAGGTGGATTTGGAGGAACTTAACAGAGGACCATGGGGGAGAAGAAGGGGAAAAATAGTTGGGGATGGGGAGGGAAGCAAATCATGAGAGGCTCTTGAATGCAGAGAACAAACTGAGGGCTGATGGGGATGGGGGAGAGGGAAAAGGGGGTGGTGGGCATGGAGAAGGGCACTTGTTGGGATGAGCACTGGGTGTTATATGGAAACCAACTTGACAATAAACTAAAAAAAAAAACATTTTTTGTAAAGCATAAGTTGAGCTCATGTATATTTAAATAAATTCCCAGAAAATAGGATTAAAGTAGTGGCTACCCAGCTGAATGACAAAATTAAGAAAGCAAAAACGTGCAGAAAAATTTAACCCATGAAATTGTGGTGCTTAAAACAGGAGAGGAAAAACCCTCATGATAGAAGGAAGGCCTGCGTTGGAAACCACCCTCTTCAGGAGCTTTCTCCTCCGTGCAGATTAACCTTTGTGGACTCAGGTAGACTAAGTGACATTACCATTGAGTCAAAGTTAAGTGCTCTATAGAAACCTTATATAGGTTTATATACAGTTTCTTTGCAGAGCCCCCTCCTCTCTCCTGTTGATAGCCCATTGTTTTACCCTCCAGCCTTCCACCTTCCTCCATTCCTGCATTTTGTCAGGGCTACCACTGCCATTACATGATCTTGGTGCCCTAGCCATACAGGCACAAAACTGAAGCTACATGTTAGAATCCTTCCTTGATGTTTTAAAAATAAGAACTCGGGTGGGGCACCCAGGTGATTGAGTCAGCTAAGTGTCCAACTCTTGATTTTGGCTCAGATCATGATCTCATGGTTCATGGGTTCAAGTCCCGCACTGGGCTCTGGGCTGACAGCGGGGAGCCTGACTGGGATCTCTCTCTGCCCCCTCCCCTGTTCATTAGCACATGTGTGTGCAAGCTCTCTCTCAATCTCTCTCTCTCTCTCTCTCTCTCACTTGCTCTCCAGAAATAAATGAGTAAACATCAAAAACAAAACAAAACTAGGAAAAGCGAATTTCTTTCCCTGTGGTGGGAAAGCTTTGATGATGTGAGTTCTGAATCTATGGGCACCCATGCCTTCATGTGCAAAGAAGACTGCTGAGGAAATTAACGTAAAACACAGAGACGAGAGAGAGATAGCAAGATAGGTAGTGCATGTGACGTTCAGTCCTGGGCTCCTATATTCTCAGAAGCCGTACCTTTAATTTGGCTGCCTGATAGACATTTCCACCTTTGAGTCAAACTAGTACCCCAAAACATGTGCTATACTCAGCTTTCACATACATTATCACTTGTGACCCACACAGTTGCTGCATCCACTATGGAAATAATGACACATCACCTGTGTATCCCAGTTGCCATCTTTCCATCTGTATCCACATTTAATTTGAAGAAAAACTGAAACCAAACTCACACAGTGATTTCTCTGTCCCGGCTTCTGTACATGGTCTACAATAGAAAGTACAGAACTACCCTTCTCCCCACACACAAACAAAACATTTACCTCTGTTGTGCAGTCTTTTGTAAGTCTGATCATTCTGCTCATCAACTCTTAAGCATATTTAAAATAGCATGATCACTAATGTTTCCAAACAGGTGGTCTGATGCAACTCTCTGGATTGTCTGACAATCACTGAGATGCTCTTGGGTTCCCTGGGCAATGAACTATCCAAGGCTTTGGGCTGTCAGTGCAAAGAATGAAAGCAAACTCAGCTTTCCATGTGATTGGAAGGGAGCTACATCTTCCTGGAAACTCCAGGCTCTTTGAGCACCAGGCAGCTGGCTGTCCTAGAGAACAGTTATAACAACCAGCGCCTCACACCTGCTTGCCTGCCACCCAAGTGCACCCTAGATCCTCACACTGGTGAGACTGCACTCATAGTCATCCTTCCGGGAGAGCAAGATACAGAGGGGCAGCGTTTCTGTCCTGCACCATGTACTCATGGAGGGTCCCGCAGAGCTCTGACCTCACCAGGCTCTCTCGGGGATAATGAAAGATAGACTGCTGCGTGTCCTCTCTTTCGAAAGTTTTGAAAATCTGTTCCTGTACAGTGTGCGACCTTGTGGAATTCATCTCAAGCCGTGTTGCAATACAAGTGGGAACCAGGAAAAGACCCACTTGCTCTACATGTGATAGAGTGAGATGACACACCCTTGACAGATATCAGTAGTGGTTCTTCTTAACCACTCATGCTCCCTGAATTGCATGTAAAGAATGAACATGAGCCGAGCTGATTTTTATGCCTCAACTAGTGCAAGGAATGCTTAAGGGCTGTGTCATATCTAAACTGTGTAAATGTGGTTTGGACTAAAAAGATACGCTCACATCTGCCATCTCTTGGCAATACTGAGCATCAGCCTGATGAATTCGATTCAGCAACGTTATATCCCTGCTTGGCCATGCAGTCCCACACACTTCACAGGATTAGAAAATGAGTCACATTCCCTAGCTGTAAACAGACCTCTGTGTGATCACAGATATTACATTCTTGCGGCAGCTGGCTTGTTTTATGGCTTGAACTTTTTTCACATCAGAAAGACTACTGCCTGGCCTTTTGCAGATGAACAGCTCTGTATGTGGGGTAAAAATACAAACCTGCAAGCTCAGTAATTACCTAACACTCCTCAGAGAGGAACCAAATGGGCTCTGCTTGGACACAATGGCAAGTCCGGATCTTGGGAGTCAAGCCAACCAGGGGCACTGTATTGTGCCTCAAGTACGAAACGCAGGAGGAGCCTGACATTGAATATGAGCCAAGTCTGCAGAGAGCACCCAAAGTCCAGATTCCTTTAAGTCACTCAGTCTTCAAAGCCAAAGGTGAGCCTCAAACCAGAAGAAGCTTTGCTTTTTAACAAAGCAAAAGGGGCCACCAAGACTGATGCTCAGTGAGGATGGTGGGTGGGAGACAGGGCATGGGGGGAGGGGCGGGGAAGCAGACAGACAGGGTCCAAGGCATCTGCTGCAAACAGAGGGGCTTTTATTTCCCAAGGGACTTGGGGGTACATGAGTCAGACTGGCTTAAAAGTTCAGGGCCAGGGCAGACAGCAGTAAATGAAAATAATCATCATTCATCCATTTGTAGCGTACCTGAATTATTAAATTTTCTTGAGGCTAATTCCAACACTGTTGAAAACACAAAGAGGTGCTTTCTGGTTGCATCACCTTGAAAAGTGCAGAAGCTATAGCACAAAGCATTTCAAAAAGATCTTTCTGGCAACATAAATGAAAGCTGTAAAGCAAATAACTTTGCTGAATGGTAAGATGAGAGTTATTTCTGAAGTGGAACCTAGAAGCAAAGGGGGAACACTTCACACTTCAAAATGATAAAGCAGTTTTCTGATGAAAGTTTTTACAAAGCATTTTCCGATAAAGTGACCTTCTGTGTCTCTGGTCAAAGCCCAATTACTCATTTTCTCACTCTTCCTGTGAAATGTTTTGAACTGATGTCAGCTTATGAGCTCCTACTTAGGGCAAAATTTTTCAACTTCTGTTTTTAAAATATCTTTCACATATTTTATCTGACATTCTTTCCCTAGGTGTCCATCATCTAATTATTAACATTAAAAGTAAAGTCAGTAAGTTAAAAACATCTGCAATAGCTAACACTAATGCAAATAACAGCTAATGAAAAACATCTCCAATTATGAAAGAAAATAGAACTACAGCGACATTCATTTGAACAAGTTGCTATTTGCAGATGTATCCAACAAATATGTATTGCCACTCACACTGTGCCAGGCACTGGCCAAAGCCCAGGAGATCAGCAGGTAACTAAATATGGAGGCAGACAAGGTAGAAAATGTAGGAATCAACAATACATATACAATAATAGTAAACAGTACATAATAATATAATGTAAAGTATATGGTATCACATAGTATAAAGCATATAGTAATGGTAAACAAAGTGAAAGGAAAAATAAAGAGAGCTAAGGACGGTGGCAAGTGATGGAAATGTCATAGCAAATGGAAAAGGTTCTCTGGAAAGCAAATCTAGAACCGCTATCCTATAAATGTTAAGGGCTAGAGATCTAGAGGCAAACAGACTCGGATTTTGAATCCCAACTTGACCGTTCATTAGCTTTGTTCGGTTTGTCTCCCTAAACTTCAGTGCCCTAATCTGTGAAGTGGTGATAAGGGAACCTTCTTCAAAGAACTGGTCTGATGCTTAGCCCGATGCTTGGCATGGAACGAGGCACCATAAATGTTCATTTTTATTGTCTGACGTGTGTGTGTGTGCGCGTGCGTGCGTGTGTGTGTGTATCATAAAGCATTCATGCTCTACATACCTGTGCTAATTTAAGGAAGTTTCTTCAGCTATCATAGCACCATGATTACATCTGGGGCTTTAACAGATTAGACTCTTAGTGTCTGGATCTCTCTTACATCTGTCTGCATTTCTCCAGTGGTCAGTAGACCCACAGTGCTTCCGATTAACTTACTTTCCTTTCCGTGCTCCAAAGTCATTTTTACTGCCTGTCTCTACTTTAACAAAATGAAGTGTATAATTGTTTAACCTCCAGAGGTGATAGTTACTGTTTTATTTTCCTATATCATTTCCAGTAGGTGAACATTTTTCTTCCAGTTTTCGAATCTTATCTTCCAACTGAGTAATGCTGTATCCATCTTACACCCAGTGGAGGTGATTATAACAAGATACGAAAAGAAACAAACTGGCTTACATATAAAAAGACAGTTCCATACCTCCAGACTGGATTCATAGCAGCACTGCCACAGATAATAGATGTGACCTTTCTGAACTGAGGAAGGGTTGTTTTTTTTTTCTGCTTTTATAGACAAGAACATTTGATAATGATGGCAGATTATGGCAGACACCCCCTGCCTATACTCTGACTGATTTCCGTAGCACCTCAGCACATCACCCAAGAATTTTTTATTATTTTCATTTCCTTATTACTCAGCTCAACTGTCTACTCCTCAAATCCCTTTCCACACAACCTGGTTATTCAGGTTACTTGAGAGATCATCCAGAAAACTACTTTACCAGAGGAGTTTATGAGACAAAGTGACTGGGACTGAATCATAATTGGTGGCAGAACCAGACCCAAAACCAAGGTCTCTGATTCCTGGACCCCCATGTCCATTCACTTAGCCTCAATGTCCCTACCCTGCGTGAATATGCCGCACTTCCTGCAAGATCAACAAGCAGGAAGATATTAACAGAGAAGGAACTGAGTTTTGCCCTGAGTATGAATTTTTCCACAAACCAGTCAAAGATGCCATCAACACAGGCCATGCATAGCCATAATATTATTTAAATTTATTCCACTTGCGTAAAAATGTGTAGTAATACAAAACACTAGTCTTAATGTTTTGATCAATTTAACAGATAATGAGATTATCTGTACTGAATAATAGCACCAAAGACTACAACAAATCCTATGAAAACTGAAGCTCTAGCAAAGAAATTGGAATGTGTCGCTGCATTTTAGGTAGTTGCATCATTCCAAAATCTATCACGTAGGGGATGAAGTTTCATACAGAATCCATCTGGTGCTTGAATTCACAATGGCTTTTTCTTTTCTGTTAACTCACATGCGTCATCAGTTGTTATATATCTATTTCTGTCAAGAGAACCCATTATGAATTCCTGGTAATCATTTCAGTAGGGTAAACATATATAGGAGGCATCAATCATCACAAATAAAAGCAAAGAATTTAAATTCCATGTGCCTCTATACACATACAGTTATTGACAAAATTCCTTACATTAAATAGTGCTTGAAAACCATCAGTTAGAATTGGCATTTTTCTTTATTTTGAAACAATGAGTGGCCTTTATGCGAAAGCATACTTACCTAAGCATTGCCCTGGATCCTGTGCTTCAGGAGACCCCACATCACATAAACACAAACAAAACATAAATGTATTAAAGGGCACCTGGGTGCCACTGTCCCTGGGAACTGTTCAGTGCTACTACAGCACAATCTGGGGCTCGACACGTCTGTTCTAATGATGATCACCATCCAGGCCTCTGAGGCACAACTATCTCCATCTCTTGCCTTGTGTCCTGGCTGCCGTCATAAGGACCATGCAGGTTTGCCGGCTGTGCCACTGCAGATGCTGGCAATGAACATGACTTCAGAGAGGAGAGTATGAGCAAGGTGTGTTTAAGCAGGAGAAAAGACAAATCAATCTACTACTTAGATTCTTCCTCTCTAACAGCACGAATGCAATAGGGTCTTACATTACAAAGAGCAGAGCATCCCCTCTAGGAACATACTGTAAAGCAAAAATTTTAAATCTGATTTTTTTTAAAATATAGATGCAAGGATTTTTAAAAAAAAAAAAATCAAAGTATTTATGGGGCGCCTGGGTGGTTCAGTTGGTTAGGTATCCAACTTCAGCTCGGGTCATGATCTCGCAGTTTGTAGGTTCGAGCCCGGTGTCCAGCTCAGTGCTGACAGCTCAGAGCCTGGAGCTGTTTCTGATTCTATGTCTCCTTCTCTCTCTGCCCCTCCACCACTCACACTCTCGCTCCCAAAATAAATATTTAAAAAATTTTAAGAATATTTATTATATACATTTTAAAAGAACAACCAAAATTTCCAATAATAAAGATATGGTTAAATGTAAGTATATACCAATAGGATGGAATATTATAACCAGATTTTTAAGGAATATTTATTGACTTAGGATGCTCTTCAGGGGAGAAAGAGCAGAATACAAAAACTGTGCTTCGTATGATCCCATATTTTGATTTATATACTGTCAAAAAAAATTCAGAGAGCTTACTTGAAATGAACTCTTTGCAAACAGAGAGACTTCAAACCCGAAAGTGGCATAAAGTTTGGAGGCATGACATTTCAGGGTGGCTCATAGAGTGAAAAATGAGGAAGTTGCTGAACACTCATGGCTATTGGTTATTACAATGGAGGTTTCCAGATGACAGAGGATTGGCTATAAGTGATGCTCTGATCCCTTTTAGGAAAATTACTTTAGCTTCATTATGATTATCAGAAGCATTTATAAGAAATAACCTAAGTCAAGTTCTGCTTACATCTATGAAATATGCTAAAATAAGTCTTGCTTACATGTCTTAAATAGTTTTGTCTGCTTGGGGTATCTTTAGGCCTGGTCTCTATTTTACTTTACATCAAAAACATTTATAATAGGTACATGGGTTTGAGGTAAGGTCAATCAAGAGTACTTAGTTAATGGCTACTAAAAAAGGAAGAATATTTATTATTAATTTAACAAAACAGTCTGGAGGTAAGCTATAATGTATTTGTTCAAGAGCTTGACTTTAGGAGCACCTGGGTGGCTCAGTCGGTTAAGCATACAGATTCCGCTCAGGTCATGATCTCGCGGTTTGTGGGTTTGACCCCACGTCAGGCTCTGTGCTGCCAGCTCAGAGCCTGGAGCCTGCTTCAGATCCTGTGTCTCCCTCTCTCTCTACCCTTCCCCCACTCATGCTCTGTTTCTCTCTATCTCAATAATAAATAAACATTTAAAAATTAAAAAAAGAATTATCACTAAATAACAGAATTATAGCTTATTTTTACTCTTTGTCTCTCTCTATATACATTTCCAAATTTTATGCAACATGCATGCATTATTTTATAATAAAAAGATTATTTTTTCTTTAAAAAAAACGCCCCAAGCATTGTAAAGCTCCTAATGAATTCCTTCAACATGATGACAAATGTAATGAATTAACTGTTCTGAAGACCCTCAATGGTCACAAAAACATAATGCAGTACATTTGCAAAAACCTGTTATGGCTGCATTGCCTTTTATGACCTCAAATCAAATTGACCTACTCAATATGATTTAAATTATAGCTAGGGGAAGTGTTTGTCTTGCTAAATTTAAGGAACAATAAAAAGGGCAGGATAAATCTGAATCTAAACCTAGTCATGCAAGACCACCGTTTACACAACAGAGGCCCCCAGTTCCTGTACATTACTTCTCACTCAGCTGCCCTTTTCCTCTTTCTTTGGTGGCTGGTATCTCTGGGCTCCAGAGTTCCCAGGCAATGTAGCCAATTTTAAAGTCCAATAAATATTTTAAAACATAGCCTTAAGGAAAAATGGAAAGAGAAAATTCCAGGACAGAACTTCAGGCAATTTTAAAGCAGGACTCCAATTCTAGTTTCATGATCTTTGCTGCCTTTGGAATAATGGATTTGTCCTCACCAGAGCAAGAAGGTATAAAGGCAATTAAGAGCTCATTTTGAAAAGATCCACTTAAGTTTCTCATTACAGTGTTAAGTAAAATCAGAAATATGATAATATTCCTGTTTTTAAATCTAGATACCACAGCGTACAAAATTAGAAATTAGTATACACATTCTGCCAGGGTTAATATTTACTCTTTAAATTCATCTGCCTATTACTGCGGAATGTGAATTTTAGGTCATAAATGTGGATTGAAAACCACAGTGAAGTAAGGCAGCTTAGATTTTAGAAAGACACTGCATTACAGTAGACTGTTCTTTCAGAAAGACTAAGGGGGAAAAAGCACTTTGTATTAGCCAGTAGATAGTGTTCAATGTGCTATTTACAAGGGAAAGTGAATTATGTATATATATATATATATAATTAATTTTAATAAACATGTGAAATGGGATCCCTGGGTGGCTGAGTGCCCAACTCTTGATTTTGGCTCAGATCATGATTTCACTATTCATGAGTTTGAACCCCACATCCTTCTTGGGCTTCTCTCTCTCTCTCTTCCCCTACTTGTGTTCTCTCTCTCTCTCTCTCTCCCTTTCTCTCTCTTTCAAAAGAAATAAACATTTAATTTTTTTTAAATCTGAAGTAATGCTAAATTATTACAGTTATCTCTGAGAAGGGAGTGGTGTAAAAAGCAGCTAACTTGAGTTTTTGCAATTAAGTATATATTTATGTATGTGACTTGAAAGTGAGTAACATTTTTGCAAGAGAGCAGATGTTGCACATTGTTTTGTCTCATTTCCTATGGTTTCATAGCATGTATCTTATCATGCCTGGCTTTTCGAAGTGTGGTGGGTAGCAGAGTGCCAGAGTGCTGTCTGAGACACAAAAGAAACATGGTGGATTTACTTCATATTTTATTTAAAGCCTTATTTTTTTTATGTTAAAGCAAAACTTAAAATGCAATGTAAATAGGATGCAAAATTTGCCCACATTATTCATGTAAAACACGAGGCCTCAGTCAATGTTGTATTTGCACCACTCAGCAACTCTGGTTTGTGGGGAAATGAGAGGTGTTAAATGAAGCTTGAGGGGGCTTATTGACTTGCCCAAGTCATAAGCTACTCATATCCACTTGTTTAGATATACAAATAAACTTTTTTACTGAGGCATGACATATAACATTAGTTTCAGGTGTACAACAGAATGACTCAAAGCTTTTATTTTTTATTTAAAAAAATTTTTTAATGTTTATTTATTTTTGAGACAGAGAGAGACACAGTGTGTGCAGGGGAGAGGCAGAGAGAGAGGGAGACACAGAATCTGAAACAGGCTCCAAGTTCTGAGCCATCAGCACAGAACCCAATGCAGGGCTCGAACCCATGAATGATGAGATCTTGACCTGAGCTGAAGTTGGACACTCAACCAACTGAGCCACCCAGGCGTCCCCAAAGCTTTTATATATTGCTAAATGATCACCACAATAAGTCTAGTTAACAAAAGAAATTTTTTTTTTGAGAGAGAGAGAATGCAAGTGGGGGAAGAAGGACAGAGTGCAGGGGGGGAGAGAGATGGGAAAGGGAGAAAAAGAGAGAGAGAGAGAGAGAGAGAGAGAGAGAGAGAGTCCTAGGCAGGCTCCACACTCAGTGCAAAGCTAACACAGGGCTCAATCCCACAACCATGAGATTATGACCTGAACTAAAATCAAGAGGCAGATTTGAGACTCAGCTGACTGAGCCATCCAGGTGCCCCAACAAAAGAAACTTTTTAAAGAAAAATGCCTTCATTTGTTTATCCTTACCTATTGCTTTTTAAGGTTATTTTGTCACTACTTTTCTTTATTGTAATCATGCACACATATTTTTGCATACATGTAACTGAAATAATTTTTTGTTATACTTTTAGACCAGAGGTGAAAATGGTTAATTGCACAAAGTGTGGGAGAGTTATACCAGCAAGTGCTGTCACACTCAGGATGGCAGTGGAATGGGCAGAGATAAGAAGACATCATAGGTAAGTGATTATTTAAATAGCAAATATTAAAAAACAGTAATTTTAAGGTTCAGATAACCTTTGAAGGTTATTTAGGGAATATTTACTTGGATGATATTTGTAGTTTGAGGACCATTACATTCCTGATGTTTTTTCCTGTGTTACATCCTACTTATATCCCTTGTTAAAGAAAAATCATTCTGACACTTGTTAAAAATGGCAAGGAAAGCCTTGTGCAAGACTGTTACAATAGGGAGAGAAGTCGAGTTGAACTCTGAATACAGCAAAGGCAGACAGCAATAGAAAATTACTCAGAGAGAAATCACGGCTGGAGAATTCTTGTTAAAGCTGGGTTAACAGGCTTCTTGCTAATGGGAGACCAAAGATGTAATGCCAAAGGTGACAAGGGATGAGGAGTTTGATCAGATATCAAGGGGAGAGATTCTCACTAAATTGATTGAGTAGGATTCTTGCTAAAAGGGAGGCCAAGAAGGAAACCTGGTCAAGAAGCAGGCCCAGAGGAACCTGACTACCGTTTGGTCAAGGAGGGGGTCTTTGTCACTTTGGGTTCTGTATTCTGTTCTGTTTTACTCTCTTCTTCCAACCAATAGCATCTGCCCCCACGAATTTGTTCTGGCTAAATGCCAAAACCAGTCTTTGGTGGGAAGAGTGAAAATGGTAAGATATGACAAACTTTAAAATAGTTTTGTGGATTTTGGAAGATTTTAGACAGTTAAAACACATAAAAGTTGTTTTCTGACTTCTGAAGTATTTGTAGGAAAACAAAAGCACACTTCACATCAAGTGGTTAAAAAGACTTTTTTGAAATGATTGTCCTTACACATTGGTCAGGGAATTGTACAGGTTTTGACCTTAATCCAACCACTTCCTACCCAAACAGTAGCATGAAATAAATGATGCTTCTGCTAAAGATGGTGGAGCTTTGCTTTAATCCCTCCTCTCTCAATTTTAAAAACAAATTCCCAGGGGCCAAAGAAAACATATTATTTTGAAAGTGTACTTCAGTTTTCAAAGTTGTTATTATTTCCCTCATCACACAGTATGAGGTTTCATGTGGTAGCTCATGTAATCTTTACAGCTAAGCAGATGGTCCACAAACAACACAGTCATGGCTCATAGGAAGCCTGGAGAGTTACCATCATGGCGCCTACTGCTTCACTTAGATGGGCTGATACTGATTTTCTTATATATCAGAGGAAGTATACATAATAGTCTTCATGATTTAAGTATCTTGCGGAACTGTGCTTCATAGGAACCAAGTGAAAAAGAGTAAATTCATGTTATGTTTATCTTTAAAAAGATTTAGTGTTAAAACTCTGATTGCCAATTTGCACCATATTTATGTTTAGTTTTTGAAGGGTTCAGCTCTCTCTTTATGCACCTTGGCTTCTGGCCGTAAGGCGGACACCCAGTTTTTTTCCCTTGGAAGAGATGTTGGGATTTGAGGTTGGGCCAAGAAAAGCCAAAGAGACTAGGAAGCACTTACAGATGGAGATAATTAGCATATTAAAAATAGGTCAGCCAGATTTTGTGTTTTTTTTTTTTTTAAATCAGGAAGTAGAGGGGTAAAGGCTCTCTCTGGCAAGACTATAGAAGCTGTGTGGACAGAGGAAATGTGATTCACACTCTGGTATGAGAATGTATTTTACTTGAACCAGGTTTCAAAAGACTGGAGCAGGAGTTCCTTTTACTGGAAACCATGGAGTTGGCGGGCTTTGTAGGGGCCTCCCTTGAAATTCTGCTCCAAGGCCACTGTTTTGAATTTTGTTTGAAAGTCTTAGAATGGGAGACGCTTGGTTTCAGAAGACACAGGATAAACATCGTGAACTCTCTCGCTTTCTAATGCATGGTAGCGGAAGTGGCATTTCTGATACCACCTCCCATTGAAAGGGGATTAGAGAAGAAGGCGGTAGGTGGGAACCATGGCCCTAGAACAAAACCATTTGGGCTCCCAGGGGCTGCTTTGCCAACCCGAAAGCAAAGGCCCGAGGCTGATCTGGATTCAGGCTCTATCAATGGTGTATGCTTAATTGCCAGATAATTCACTGTGGTTTCCTGAAGTTCTGATTCACAGAGTCAGTCCTTCACATCATATGTTCCACTCATTCTCTGAAGTCTACTGTTATTCAAAACAGATTTAAGGGGTGTCTGTCCGGGAACAGGGCTTCTCAGTGGGTGCTATGAGCACTGAGGACGGAATACAGAACTATCCACGTGGGCCGCGACACTCCTAACAATGGCGCAGAATTAGCAGTTCCTTGATTCTCATGACCACCTCAAAGTTAGCCATCTCCTGCTGACTCTACTTACCACGGATTTTACAAATAAGGAATGTTCACAATCACTGGTTTCTGAAGCTCCTTTTTTCCTCTTCAGGTAATAGAATGCTGCAAAAAGAAATGTATAAAGAGTTTATGGAATCTCCACAAAAAAAAAAAACCTAAAAAAAAACCAGAAGGGAATATTTTCAGCCTGAACAATGTTACTGATGACTGACTTACAGGAAAGAGACCAGAGAGGACTCTGCCCACTTCAGTGCCCCTGGTTCTGCAGCTGCATAAGCAGCCGTTCCTGGGTGTCAAGATTCAGTCTTAGGTTTGCTTCACTGGTGAGCAAAAGCAGAGTAGGGAAAGGGGCAGTGAGACACTGTTTATTTTTAATATGGCTTATTTGACTTTACGTGATGAGTGTGTTTCCAAATTTTCATAAAACTGAAAACTTTAATTTAAAAATGGGGACTAACAAGAGCCAAAATTATGGATACACATTGTCCCGTGTGAATAGCTCTGGCCATTTAAGGAATATACATTCTTTTTTTTTTTTTTTTTTTTTTTTATTTTAGGTGAGTTG
>NW_027531893.1:2688702-2706067 GCF_008692635.1 Crocuta crocuta
TTTTTTTTTTAATTTGAGAGAGAGAGTGAGCAGGTACATGCAGGGGAGGGGCAGAAGAGAGAGGGAAAGAGAATCTTAAGCAGGCTCCACACTCAGTACGGATTCCAGTGCAGGTCTTGAACTCACAAATCTGGCATTGTGACCTGAGCTGAAACCAAGAGTCAGATGCTCAACCAACCGAGCCACCCAAGCGCCCAGGGAATATACATTCTTAACTTCATTAGGTGATTCTATGACAAAAGTATAGAAGCAGTGTCTTCACAGATAAACTAGTCTGTCTGCTAATTGTTTTATAGTCTCAAGATTTGGAAGAAACAGTTTACAAAGGAAAGAAAGAATTAGCTGGTTCTATAAACTACTGAAAGCTGTGAAATGTGGAACTTGGCTTTGGCTTGTGTCTAAAGGGCTTTTAATTCTTCATTTTTCATTTGAATATTGACATTTGACCTGAGTAGAGTGTGTGTAGAAATACATGGTATAAACTAAAAATTACTTCAACTTGACCTTGGTTAATTTTTTTAAAAGCATAGATTTTAAAATCCCAATGACAGTTAATGAGAAAACTTGAATAGGAAATGGGGAAATTCAAAGCATCAAGCTGGTCACGACCCTGGAGTTAGGATGGAAGAATGGATATCTTATCACCAGTTACCATAGTTATAAGCAACATAAAAAGCACTAGTAGTAGGAAGCCATAAGACCCAGTTTCCTTAAAATTTATTTAACCTACATATCCTCCTGTCATCCTGAAACAAGTTTCTAACTGGCTTGTTTACTAAGAAGGATGCAGGGGAAAGACTCCGTGACGACACCTTGGGACCTCAGGGGTGTCTTTGTAGGGAAGGCTTGAGCCTCGGCTTACCTGAGTCGGGATGGAACATCTTGTGACCCTCCTGTGACAGGAGAGGGTGGGGTCCATGGTGAGCGGCTCTGCGGCCACCCCCAGCTAACCCCCCGTCCCACCTACCCTGCCCCTGGGATACTGTCATGGCACAGAGAATTTTCTCTACACTCTCCTCTTTGAGGCTTGAACAAATAAAATAAAATGATTTTTCCACAAAACAGCTTTTAAAACACCGTAAAATTATCTTTCTTCCTCATGTCTGCTTGACTAAACAGATTTTGAATTGAATATGTTTTGGACAGTAGGAGAAAGCAGTCAAAAGGATAGGAACATTGCATATTAATGAGTTTTCTTGCTGCGAAGAGTGGCAGATGAGAAAGAGTAACAAAAACTGCAAGTCAGTTAACCCAAAACTATTAGAATAAAATATTTAGTATGGGAATGTTTTAAACTTTTATCATCATTAATCTATGTTTGTTAAATTTATTATTTTTTCCCCTCCAGAGTAGAACTTAAAATTAAACCATGGGCTAAGAAACACACAGTGCCCTGGCTTAATGCAGAAAAACATTGTAAAGATTTCTTCAACTGCATACAATTCCCCTGACAGCTGTTCATCAAAGTGATAAAATATTTGTATCCATTCATCAAGCAGACAACTGAACCACCCTGCTATGAGATATGTATATCTCATTTAAAAAGTAAGGTTATTACAGGGTAGCTCAGTCAGTTAAGTATCATCGGACTTTGGTTCAGGTCATGATGTCACGGCTTGAGAGTTTTGGGTTTTTTTTTTAATGTTTATTTATTTTTGAAGGAGAGAGACAGCAAGCAGAGGAGGGGCAGGGAGAGAGGGAGACAGAGACTCAGAAGCAGGCTCCAGGCTCTGAGCTGTCAGCACAGTGCCCAATGTGGGGCTCGAATCCATGGACCCTAAGGTCATGACTTGAGCTGAAGTTGGATGCTTAACCGACTGAGCCACCCAGGTGCCCCATGGCTGGAGAGTTTGAGCCTCTCCTTGGGCTCTGTGCTGACAGGGCAGAGCCTGCTTCCAATTCTTTCTCCCTCTCTCTCCCCCCTCCCCCACTTATACTCTCTCTTTCAAAAATAAATATTTAAAAAACATTTTTTAAAAAAGTAGTTATTAATATTTCAAAGAGTTTCCAAACCCTAATAGATCTTATTTTGTTTTATAAGAAATTCTGCTTTAACCCTGCAAAGTAAAGCATAACTGATGTGATTACAGAACGAGGTAGCCTTCAGAAAGGTTGATGAGCCATGTATTGCCCTAGTCTCTGGGAGGGTGTCTGTCCTTGAATCTCCTTGGGGTACCCGATCTACCTTCTTCTTTCCACCCACCAAGCCCAAAATGAAGGTCCTCAGGGATCAACTCTTCTTCCAAATGCTGTTTTTTTCTTTCCCCACCATTTACTAGGGAGCAAAAATATCAATAACATGCAAATTGGGATCCTGATTCTACCTGGAATGAAGAGATGTGTAGTCTTCCCAGGAGCCAAAAAAATTCTAGTGCTACATGGCTTTGGGAAGTGAATATACTGAGGAATCCAACGTCAATGGAGACTTGGAAATGACGGTCTAAAGCAGCCCCCATGTCAAGAAGTATTTTTTGAACCTCTCCATGTGCTCAGCAGTGAACCAGTGAGAAGGAGGACAATGGGGAACATCAACCAAGAGAAGCAGAAGTTTTAAGGAATCCTATTGATCTAATAATATTCTATAATTTAATCATATCCTTTTCCATCTTACAGCTTTAGCCTTAAGGTAGGCTGGAAGGGGAAATCAATTCTATGTGCAACAAGGACAGTTTTTTGGATTACTATTTGCAAGTCATTTAAACTTCCTATACAGGGGACCTGGGTGGGTCAGTCAGTTAAGCCTCCAACTTTGGCTCAGGTCATGATCTCAGATTAGTGTGTCCAAGCCCCACGTCGGGCTCTGTGCTGACAGCTCAGAGCCTGGAGCCTGCTTCAGATTCTGTATCTTCCTGTCTCTCTGTCCCCCACCCCACCCCCCCTCCATTCACTGTCTCTCTCTTTCTCAAAAATGAAGAAAACATTTAAAAAATTAAAAATAAATAAAAAACAAACCTCCTATACAGATCATTAAGAAGTCCCTGGCCTAGAAAGAAAAAACTATGTAAATCAAAGCGTCATTGACCAAAAAAGAAAGAAAGAAAGAAAGAAAGAAAAGAAGGAAGAAAAGAGAGAAGAAGCAAGGAAGAAAGGAAGGAAGGAAGGAGGAAGGGAAGGAAGGAAAGAAGGAATGAACGAACAAATGAAGAAAAGAAAGGAAAGAAAGAGAAGAAGAGGTAGAAGTAACAAAGAATTTAGGACTACGGAAGATGGATAAATTTGGGATTAAAGTGAGTCAGGACTACAAATATAATAATAGTTAATACCTAGCCTGGGGCACCTAGGTGGCTCAGTTGGTTAAGCATCTGACTTTGGCTCAGTCATGATTTCATGGTCCGAGGGTTCGAGCCCTGCATCAGACTATGTGCTGACATCTCACTGCCTGGAGTCTGCTTCGGATTGTTTCTCCCTTTCTCTGTGCCCTCCCCCACCCATGCTCTGTTTCTTTCTCAGAAATAAATAAACAAAAAAAAAAACACTTTTTTAAATACCTAGCAAATGCTACCTTATCACTAGCATTTTCCTAAACATGCCTGCTTATGATCTCATTTAATGGAGGGTGGTGTCACTATCCTTATTCAGAGAGCTAATCATCCCAAGCCCTCACACATATGTACTGCAGTGGAGATAGAAGCTGAAGGTCATTTCCTGGCCTCCAGAGCCAGTGGTCTGGTGTTCATACCTCTGCAGGTTTATAAGCTGGGGCCTTAAATCTGCCAAAATGATGGTCTGATTTAAACTGTTGGAAGGATCCACAGTGACTGCTGTGAGGCACAACTAACTACGGGTATTTTACTTTCAACAAGTAGCCAGGTAACTCAAGTGAATTGTGAGGTGCTGACCTGTGTCTGGCAGTCATTGTGCCACGACCCTCACTCTCGAGGGCCCACAGCTGGAGGGCAACTTCCTTGGGATGTTCCCTCCAAAGGAAGGGGCTGAAAAGGCCAGTGTTGGCACTGCAGGCAGTGAACACACATCAGCCTGAGAAGAGAACTAATGGCTGTCAGCGCAGTGCCTGAGACAATGGAAGAAAACTTGAAAGAATAAAAAAAAAAAGAAAGAAATGAGACAGCAGCCGTGACAAGAAAGTGTTAGTGCTTTTGCAAAAAAAGGAAATTCATGAAAAGGAAGTAAAAATTGAAGGACCTCCAGGAGATAGGGAGAGAAAATGCGGGAGTCAAGGATTTCTTCTGTGTTCTGCCCCAGGTCTACAGGTGAGTATCATCAGCCATAAACACACCGCATGTGGAATGAGATGGTCTAGCTCTGCATCCTTATATGTCTAGTAGAGCAATTTATCCTCTGCCTTTGGATGCAATGGAAATATGTGGTCACTAGTTACTACTAGTTTAGTTACTAAATAGTCTCACTTTGCTTAAAATGTGCCGTCATGTGGTGATCAAGATTCAGAACATGATGAAACGTTGAAGCCTCTCTCCACCCCTGGATTATGGTCAGCTTCTCTTCTTCTCCAGCTCTTCTATTCTTGCTCCCCACTTGCTTGTTCAAGCATGGAGTAGATGTTGCTGGAGAGAAGGGGGAAGTAAAGAGGAGGATTTCTCATCAGTGTCCCATGGCATATCCACAGGAAGTACACACCTGTTGTTAGCCCCAGTGAACTCCAGGAGGCTGATAGCTCTTAGTACACCACTTCCTCTGCTTGTCTGTTGTATCTAATCTCACCCAGGAGACTTCTCCAGAGGGTTAGATGCCCACTGTGTCCTTCAACCTCGGGGAACACCTGTCAGATTCTCCTATTGGTCTGATTAAAGTCCTGCCTTAAGGTGAGGGGCAGGCATCCCTCAGAACCTGTCCTTGTGGAAGACATAGACTCTCAGTAGAGATCTCCTAAGATATCCTCCTCACAAGTTACATTTCAATGGCCAACAGACACATGAAAAGATGCTCAACATTACTCATCATCAGGGAAATACAAATCAAAACTACAATGAGATATCACCTCACACCTGTTAGAATGGCTAAAATCAAAAACATGAGAAAGAAAAAGTGTTGGCAAGGGTGTAGAGAAAAAAGAATCTTCATGGACTGTGTGGGGATGCCAACTGGTACAGCCACTGTGAAAAACAGTGGCTCAAAAAGTTAAAAATGGAACTACCTCATGATCCAGTAATCACACTACTGGATGTCTACCCAAAACATTCAAAAACAACAATTCAAAGAGATAGATCCACCTCTATGTTTATAGGAGCATTATTTACAATAGCCAAGATATGGAAGCAGCCCAAGTGTCCATTCATAGATGAATGGATAAAGAAGATACACACACACACACACACACACACACACACACACAATGGAATATTACTCAGCCATAAAAAATGAAATCTGCTATTGGCAACAACATGGATGGAGCTAGAGAGTATAATGCTAAGTGAAATAAGTCGGTCAGAGAAAGACAAATACCAAATGATTGCACTCATATGAGAAATTTAAGAAACAAAACAAATGAGCAAAGGTGAGAAAGAAAGAGAGACAAACCAAGAAATGGAGTCTTACCTATAGAGAACAAACTGATGGTTACCAGAGGGGAGGTGCGTTGAGCAGATGGGTAAAATAGGGTAGGGATTAAGGGATATACTTGTCATGATGAGCACAGAGTGATGTATGGAAGTGTTGAATCACTATATTGTACACCAGAAACTAATAAACACTGTATGTTAACTCTGTGGAATTAAAATAAAAACTTAATAAAAAAAGAAGTTATATTTCAAACTCTTCTCTACCTTTCTATATTCCTGATAATAGTGAGGAGTATAAAAATAATATACTAGTTCTCAATCTCTTACTTTTCAATCCTGGCTCAGCACTTCAACTTGGAATAGATAACTCTTGTTTTGATATCAAAATTTCCATTCCACCATCCTGTTACAAGGTATTGCATATGTTGTATATTTAGTATATTCACGTTTTGCATATAATCCAAGTCTCCTGAGCCTCACCAGATTGGGAATATAAAATAAAGTTGCAATCTATTTTTATGCCCAAAATATGATGGTAAGTGTTCCAACTGGTTTGATGACTAGTAATTAGCACATCTCCAAGTGTCCCCAAGTTATTTTTGGGAGTTCCCCAAAAGGATGCCACACTCATGCCCACAAACCAGCCTGTAACTACATGGTGTCTGGTTCTTCCTTCCCTTCCTACTCTGGGTTATAATTTTCCACATTGTCTGACTGCAGATTTGAGGTGTCAGATTATTGCTGGTTTCCAAGGGGAAGTGGAGGGTATGGCCTCCTCTCCAATTGTGTGCCGCATTTGGTCTCAGGGCTCGAAATGGCTCTTATTCCCAGAAATTAACTTTTGACCATCTCCTACTTCCCATAAATCCTCTGCTTTTCTGACCTTGGGCATGTCACCCAGTCTAAGATTATAAAATAACTCTTCTCCTTAGCTCTGCACCAGCCACAGACATTCCCCACCCTAAATTCCTTCCTGCTCTTCCCTCTTGCCTCAGCCCAAAACAGAAGCCTCCGTGCATGTTAATGCCTGGAAGGGAAGGGGGTGGAAATCTTAATGCCTGGAAGGGGCCAATGCTTTGCTGCTGAGGATGTCTGGTAGTATTTTTCTTATACTTTCCAAGTTCAAGGACCATTCAGAAAAAAAGCAACGTAGGTGGCAATGTATATAACCTGCTATTGATGGAGGGAAACATGTAAATATGTACAAGTGTAATGGCAAAGAATATGTCCAGAACAACCCACAAAAGATTAATAACAGAGGTTACCTCTAGGGTGGACACTTGGTGAGTGGGAATCAGAAGACTCACTTTTCACTCTATTTAATTTTGTACCTTGTGAATATTTTATATGTGTGTGTTCTTCTCTCATCAAAATGAAGTTTTTTTAAATAAATATTTTTAATGCTTATTTCATTTATGAGAGAGAGAGAGACAATTCCGAGCAGGGGAAGAGCAGAGAGGGAGACACAGAATCCGAAGCAGGCTCCCGGCTCTGAGCTGTCAGCACAGAGCCCAACATGGGGCTCGAACTCTCGAACCATAAGATCATGACCTGAGCCAAAGTTGGACGCTTAACTGACTGAGCCACCCAGGAGCCCCTCAAAATGAATTTTTAAAGAATACTCAGCAAAAATATTTTCTTTCATGTTAAAGTATTATTTTTTAAATTATGGCCAGAATATTTCTGATAGCTCCATTGAAAAAAGATTTGCAGTGAAATAAAAGATAAAAACCTTTCCCTTTTCTGTTTGTGACCATATTTTTCAAAGCAAAAGCATTTTCTTCAAAACATTGCTTTAAAGTTTTCCCTCTTTTCTAGCATTCTAAGACATTATAAATTTTTTCATTAAAGTCTCATGTCACAGGAATTTAGACAGTGACAAATTGCAAACAGTGGCTGACTCATTTACTTGTTCTTGGTATTCTTTGTAATGTGAATTCAACATCCCCTGCTGAATCCTGCCAATGTCCTTTTGAATGAATAAATATCAAAAGTTTCAAAACCAGAAGCAGAGACTTCAACAGTATCCCCTGCCTTTTTAATTCAGCAGTTCTAAATCTAAGTATGCTAATACTTTCAATGAATAAATGCATCCCTTGTTAATTTGCTTTCAGGCTCTGTCTATATGACAGCACAAAAAGTGTTTTATAAGTAAAGATGGAGATGATGGTTGGTTGTCTTTAGGACACTCAGGTATTTTCACTGTCAGGTTTTACCAGCCCTGTATTGACTGGAAAGAGGTGGTGGGAGAGAGAGATAAGGACAGCAATTAGGGGAACAGTATTCACAAAGTGTGTGGGTTATAGGGGTGTCTGGGTGGCTCAGTCGGTTAAGTGTCTGACTTCGGCTCACATCATGATCTCACAGTCAGTGAGTTCAAGCCTCACATCGGGCTCTGTGCTGACAGCTCAGAACCTGGAACCTGCTTGGGATGCTGTGTCTCCCTCTCTCCCTGCCCCTCCCCCACTCATGCACTGTCTCTCTCTCTCTCTCTGTCTCTCAAAAATGAATGAACATTAAAAAACTTTTTAAAATGTGTGTGGGTTATAATAAAACCGAGTAAAAAGAAATAGGCTTTATTCTGGTCCTCACAGGCAAAAATCACAGAAACCTCCGCCCTCTGAGCTTCTCCTTCTCCAATCACATCCTGAGGTTGAACGGGTTTTCTTGTGACTTCCTGCTTCCCACTGACACTTTCTCCTCAACTTGGGAACACATTCAAGTCTGTTCCACCTCACACACCCTACCCTCTCACAAACACACATACACCACATTCCCGGAGAGACACACAGACATACCTTTACCCACAGCTGCAGATAGACACAGACAGACACACGTTGTCTGTCACACATATGCACACAGATACACCCCCCAGAGTTACGGTCTCATACACACACACTCCATCTCTAGGTGCTCTATTCTCCCTGGCTTCTCTTGTCCTTCACAGCCAAGCTTTTTGAAAAAGGGGTGTACACTTGCTGCTCCAATATCTCCTCTCCCTTTCGTTCCTCCTCCCTCTGCAATCTGCTCTCTGTTCCACCACATCACTAAATTGCTCTCTTTTAGGGCACCACTAACTTCCTAATGGCCAAACTCCATGTATACCTTTCAATACTTTGCTTCCTTTACCTGTCTACCAGCACCAGATACTGTTTACTTATCCCTTGTTGGAACACATTTTGTCCATTGAATTTCATGAAATTATTCTATCCTGGCTTTTCTCTTATTTTTAAACAAGTTTGTTATTATTATTATTTATTTAATGCAGGAACCATATATATCCGGAACCTGCAGCTTCTCTCATATGGCCTACTGACAAGTAGGGAGGAAAGACAATAAAATCAGCCATTACTGTAAAGGGTGATAAATACAGTAGTCCCTACCCTTATCCACGAGGGGTACCTCCCATCACCCCCAGAGACTATCTGAGGCCATAGATAGTGCTGAGCCCTATATACACAATGTTTTTTCATATACATACACACCCATGGTAACATTTAATTGAAAAATTAGGCACAGTAAGAGATTAACAACAATAAGTAATAATAACATAGAACAGTTAAAACAATATGCTATGATAAAAGTTACGTGAATGTGGTCTCTCTTTCTCAAGACCTCTATCTTTTTGTACTATACTCATCCTTTTTCTTGTGATGATGTGAGATGATAAAATGCCTGTGTGATGAGATGCAGTGAGGTGAATGATGTAGGCACTGTGATGTAATGTTTGGCAAGCACTGGCCTTCTGATGAGAAGTCAGAAGGAGAATCATCTACTTCTAGACTGTGTTGACTGGGTAACGGAGACTGTGGAAAGGAAAATCATGAGCAAGGGGGGCAGGGTGCACTACTGTACCATGAGTGGAGAAGTACAGGGTGCTGGAGCAGGATGGGGAGATAGAGCGAGGGCATCTAGCCGTTCCTGGCCATGGACAAAGATGGTTTCCCAGAGAAGCAATGTGTAAGCAAAAACCTCAAGTATGATAGGAGTTACCATAGTAGAACAGTCTTCCAGACAGAGGGAACAGAGCATGCAGAAATCTGGAGGTGAGAGAGCATCACTCATTTGAGAAACAAACAATTTCACTACAGGTCATCATTGAGGGCAACTTGGTCCTGGGCCCGAGATTATGTGCTTTTAGATATAATATCTCATTTGATACAGGTGTGATTCATAATTATTAATTTTACTTTTACAGAAAATAAGAAAAAGAATAGCTAATATATAAGTGCTTAAAATCAGTTATTTTTATCAGTGCTTAATAATATCTCAATTCAGTGAGTCTTGATAGCAACCTTAAATTATACGTATATATGTACATATATATATAATAGGTGCATATGTATACATATGTCATATATGTACATATTGTCATGTATGTATACAATAGGTACTACCATTATCATCCTCATTTTACCAGATTGCACAGCTTTCCATGGGCAGAGCCAAAGGTGAACCCAGGCAGTCTGTACCTTTATAGAAGTTTGGAGGACTTATCATAGGCGAAGAGGATGAGACTGGAGAGAGTGCATTAGCAGTGGAGCTTCGCAGTGAGGAGGCAGGCAACAGGGAGCTGAGGGAAGAAGAGGAAGAACAAAGAAAAATGGACAGAGAGCACTGGAGAGGTTGGATACACTGGGGGACTGTCATCTAGGGCAAGATCTTCAAGGGACATTGGCTTCACTAAATCCATATTTTCCCCTCTAAAATAAGTTCTCATACTTGTTACTTAATGTTTGACTGGGGGCTAAAACTGACGGAAAAAATCTCAACCCTTCAATCCTGTGAACAACTCTTTAAGAGGGAAATAATAAATACATGAGAAGTTGTTCTTACTTCTAAGAAATAGTATCCTTTTTTTGACCTTGACAAGTTGATTCTCAATTTTATTTTCAAAACTGGAAAATAAAGTGTATAAAAAATTAAAAGGAACACCAAAATTGAAAAGAAATAGAAATATGGGGCACCTGGATGGCTCAGTCGTTTGAGCGTCCGACTTTGGCTCAAGTCATGATCTTGCGGTTCGTGGGTTCGAGCCCCGCATTGGGCTCTGTGCTGACAGCTAGCTCAGAGCCTGGAGCCTGCTTTGGATTCTGTGTCTCCCTCTCTCTCTGACCCTCCCCTGCTCACGCTGCCTCTCTCTCTCTCTCTCTCTCTCTCACAGAAATAAATGAAAACATTAAAAAAACTTTTAATAAAAAAAAGAAAAGAAATAGTATCCTTGATGGACCTGTTAACATGATTGAATTTAGGGGGTGGCAGACAGGGAATCCATGATCTTTCTCTCTGTAACCTAACTTTGAAAATAAGAATGGAACAATTTAATGAACACCTAATACATGTCAGCACAAAGCCACAAGCTTTACATGCATTATCTCACTTAATCTTCAGTATAATCTATATATGATTGTCTTCATTCTACAGATGAGGAAACCTAGATATGACATAACTTATCTTGGTGGCGTTATTAGGTCAGTTCAGGTGGCAGAATTGAATCCCAAATGGCTGAGTCCAAAGTGCTTGCTCTACTCCTCTGTGCTACCTTTAGGAAGAGTAAATGAATCTCGGGTATCCCAGGTTATCCTGCTCAACTCTTCCATTCACTCTGTTTTAGAGAGAAGGGATCAATGACTTTCTGCTCATGCTACATGGTAACCTCTGGCATCCTGGTCTGCTGTAGCATGGCCTATAAGACCCTCATTACTTTATGAACCAGCTCAGGGAGACTTCCCAATTCATCGCTCACCACTTCCATTTTTTTCTCTTTGTCCCCTCCACCCCTACAACCATATTCCCAAAGAATATTTAAGTCATGGAAAATTTTCATGATATTCTTTTGATTGTTTTTTGAATGTCAAATAATAGGGATATTATCCCATTTGGGGAGATTACATATATGCATAAAAAAGACTGAAAGGATGTGGATATTATCAATGGACTATTTCAGGAAGATTCTACGATAATTGGTTTTTATTTTCTTGTTTATGCTTTCTATGTTTCCCTAGTTGTCATCAATAAAAAATGTATTTCAACAATAAAAATTGACCAAAATTTTTTCTGTTTACAATAGCTGTTGCGGCAGTGTACCTTTTTTAATAGCATAGTTATCAAATTCTCCGCAATTTGCTCTAACATAGAAAGTAAAGGAGGTAGGTGCATTGATGGCCCTATTGCTGAGGTTGGGTGTATTACAGGTGCTGTGTATGTTAGTATTTAAGACGAAATATGAAAACTGGATCCACTTTCATTGAGGGAGCAGCTTGTGCAGTGGTGGGCTCATTTGAAACCAGTCATTTCTCAGTACTTTCTTGGTCCTACAGGGCTGAAATCATAGCACGTATCTTAATGCTTTTTCTCCCAACAGGGGCCCTGGTAAGTCTGTCTCAGCTGGAAGTAGCTCTTTGCACATGTTTCAGAATTATAATGAAGATGATCTCTCTCCTGGAAAATAGTGCATCTAATGTAGGGGTCATAAGTACAGAAGGAAAAAAAATAGTGTCATTAACCAACTTGACCCCAACCAGTTGAATCCCTCTTACACTCATAACATCTTTTCTTCCTTCTTTCAACCTATTGCTCTCTGGTTCAAAGATTTGGGCTTCTTAATGCCATTAGAAGCAATCTTAGAAACATGTAATTTACATGCATCAAGGATTTTAATGCCAATGAGCTCTATAAAATATCCTGAGAGAACCCAAATTTCCAAAATACATTTAAAAAGCAATGACTTTGTTTCTCTTTTTGAACTTAGTTTTAAGGATGGGATTATCTTTTTCTCCCTCTGTCTCAGATTGTCCTGGACCTATATACCTCAAGGACCTGCTCCCACGTGTTACTTTTCATCTGCTCTCACTACCTCCCATAGTCTGGCATGAGCTCTTAAAAAGAAAATCTCAGGATCACAACATTTTATTATTTTATTTTATTTTATTTTATTTATATCACAGAAATTTAAAAGGGATCTTTGGATGTGCTGCCCAGCCTAACTGTATTATAAATGGGAAATTGTAGCCCACATATTTTAAGGAACCTGCTCAAGGTTATAGAGATAATTGGGAGGAAAGGAGGGTGAAGATTTAAGTCTCCTGATTCCAAATTGGGTGCTCCTTTCATTGTACCACACGTTGTCTCAAATTAATCAGTAAATTCTGTGTGAGACAAAGACTTTTCAAACAATACAAGGGCATCGGAGCAACTTCCCTCTCAAGAAAGCCAAAGGCTTTTTGCCAGAGTTCTCTTTGAAGCTCAAGGTTTCAGTGACGTTAATGGCAGCATTTGTGAAAGGTCTACTGAATGCCAAGTTATTACATACATTATCTTTAATCTTCAAAACAGCCTTCAAAGTATCAATATTCTCATTTTGGTGATGAGGAGAATACCTTATTGAGAGACTTACAGAATTTGCCTAAGATCATATAGCTGAAACTAGCAGAGCAAGGATTCAAACCCAAGTCTTAAATGCTTTCTACGGGATGCTAGATTGCTTCTCCTTCCATGACACTAAGTCTTAACTTCAGGGACAAAGTGATGACTCTGTGGTTCTTTTTAAAAGACGCCTAGGTAATGCAGTTGGTTGAGCATGTGGCTTTTGGTTTCAGCTCAGGTCACCACCCACAGTTCCTGAGCTTAAGCATCACATCCAGCTCAGCGCTGATAGTGCAAATCTGTTTGGGATTATCTCTCCCTCTCTCTCTGCTCCTCCCCTACTTGCACACACGCATGTATGCACTCTCTCTCTCTTTCTCTGTCAACTAAAGTTAAAATAAATAAATACATGGCAGAAAGAATTGTCTAGATACAGCATGTCAATCATAGTTCAATGAAATGATTAAAAAAATAAGTTACTCTTGTGCTGAGAGCATGGAGCCTGCTTGGGATTCTCTCTCTTCCACTCTCTCCCTCTCCCCTGCTCACACATGCTCTCACTCTCTCTCTCTCCAAAAAAAATAACTAAACAAAACATTTTAAAATAAAAAATAAGTTGCTCTTTTGGATAATCTCAATTGTTAGAATCGCAGGGCAAAAACAGAAATAGTGAAGAAGAGGCAAGGCAACACACTGAGATCCCATGGCGATACAGGACAGCGACAAATCTCTATGAACAGTGCCATGTAAAATCTCCATGAACATCACCGTGTACTTGGGACTTTCTGAGACATACTGAAATGAAGTAGAGGAGGGAGCACTAAGTCTTGAGAAACATTCTTAACTCTTGTTTTTTTAACAGTACTCTATTTTACTGTTTTTTTCTGACATGAGAGTTTGCACAAAGACAAGACTTGGGCCCAAGAATATTGAGGATGTAGAAAAGTACATACTGGAAGTGGAATAACTGCCCAGCCACAGGCCACCTATTGCTAATCCTCTCCCACATACTAAAGAAGAGAACTCATTGATTCAGCTATTTATAACAAAGCTATTTTTCACATTTCAGATCCTACACATCATCCAGCTTTCAATCTACCCACTCATTTATTTCATTGGTCTTACTTTTGATGAATTTTTTTCTCTTGAATAATTATATTCTGAACAACGTTTGACTTCTCAAAATAAATTCTTAAGCGAACAGTCCCCAGAGCACCTGAAAAATTGCCTATCCACTGAAAAAAATTATCATTTTTATGCTCCAATAACTCAAAATTGGCCACATAGAAATTTTATCAAACATTTCAAGAGGGGAAAAAATCAGTTTTGCTTTGAAAGTAAGAATAGGAAACTTAGAGCCCATGGGAAACAAGGAACTTAGAATGGAAAGCGCTTTCCCACCAGAGCACTCCTGTTGAGACATGATAATAAAATGTTCACAGTAATGGAAACACTATTCCTACTTGGCACAATCTGAACAAAAGAAAAACAAAACCTTTATATTTCTAGAAATATATCTGTTTGTCCAGGCATTTAGGTCTTTCTTTAGACAAACACATGCCATTTTTTTATCACTCATCAAATATTGAATTGGTTGGATTAAATATTTTAATTTGACTGTGTTTGATAAAACATAAGACCATTTTCCTACAGTTGAGTAAGGCCATGGATAGATGACATGTATAATTTGATGTAACAGTTGTTTTACAATGTAGCTGAGTTAACTGGCATGTGATATCTAATCCATTTCCCCATTGTGTTTAAATTTAAATAAGAAAAAAATTGAAAAGATTTAAAGCCATCTGCAAACCTAATTAGCATGAACTCTAAGGGATTGTCTCAATTCTATTGTCATACTAGAATGCTATTATATTAAGTATTGTTTGAAATAAGTGGGCCATAGCTAGAGCTGAAGAACAGCTTTTGGTATTTGGAAATTTTCATTGCTCTAGTGGAATTTAACTTGCAGTAAAGATAGTATTTAGTGTAAAGTTTGCTGTTTTTTGTTAGCCAGGAAACCATTCTTGAAACAGCTGCTATATTAAATTTACAGTGGCAGATCAACAGAGGATCACAGAAATAATATACCATAATCAGAGTATATATGTAATTTTTAAAAGACTAATGACATTCGTTGGGCAATTTTCGCTTATTTTTTTTAAGTTTATTTATTTATTTTGAGAAAGAAAGAGAAAGAGTGCAAGTGGGGGAGGGGCAGAGAGAGAGAATCCCAAGCAGATCCCCCACTGTCAATGCAGATCCTGACACAGGGCTGGAACCCATCAACCTTGAGGTCATGACCTGAGCCCAAGTGAAGAGTAGAACGCTTAACCACTGAGCCACCTAGGGACCCCAATTTTCACTTATTTTAAAAAATCTTTCCAAAATGAGGACAGGAAGCTTAGGCTGTAGTTGAAAAGCTAAAACAAATCTATCATATATGATGTTGTTGGGAAAAATGTATACATATATATGCTGTTTCATAGCTGTATGTGATAAATGGCAGCTAGATGGCCAGGTAATAAAACAGAAGTTCAGAAGAGGAGATCCCTTCACATTCAGGTAGGAACAGTGTTCTTTTCCATCTAGGAAATGCTTACCTAAAAAGATGGAATTGATTGGGACTTTAAAATGAGTGATCAGAATGGTAGAGCGAATCCTCAGTCTAGATTAAGTCAGGCATTCCCAAAGCACAGAGAAAGTGTGGTTTGTTTCCTGGTATAACCCAGAGAGAGTAGAAGTATGGCATCAGAATAGCAGTCTCTAGGAATGATTAGTGTGGTGCCCAAGGAAGGGCTCAGTGTGCATAACACAGAGGTGGGCAGGGAGAACAGCCAAAGACTTCTTGGCTCCTAAAAAGGCACAAAAGACACAGAAAGCAGAGGAGTCTAATTAAGGAATGAGGCTACACCGGGATTGCTATTGTCTCACCATATCAGGTATAAAGGCCAATGCCCAAAGATCACACAATCTGTAGCAACGCAGTGGTGGTCATCAGATGTCATAGGATGGTTGACGAGCCGAGTTTCCTTTACCAGGATGCCACTTAAGCTTACCATTACCCAAATCATTAGAAGGGTTAAGGAAAGAAAGAAAAGCAGAAATCAATTTCTTTGCATAGTGAGTTTTGTGGCTATAAAATCCATGTTGGCTAGACACAATTGCACAATGATACATTCATTCATTCAACAGCATTTATTAAACTAGAACTTTGGAACACTGCTATCATCTGATGCTAGCCACTGTGGTTAAGTTCTAGGAAGCAGAAGCGTTAATAAGAAAATGACCACCACTATCTATAAGCTGGTTACAGCTAATAAAAGAGAAAAGTATATGAACAGATTATTGCATTATGGACTAATAGGGGCTTTAGTGATGTGTAAACAGTGCAGTGAGAATATAAAGGAAATCATAAACATAGCATTTTGTTGGGGGTGTATAGGAAAGCCTCACTGTGGAGGAGATATGGAATTGTGTTTTTAGGAGTTGAGTAAGAGATGAGAGAGATGTTTTACCAGACAGAAGAAACAACAAAGAGTAAAATCATGGCTATTTATCACAACATAGAGAGTTAAAAAACAATGTAAATGGTCAGAATGGATGGAGGTAGACTCTTGCTATAGAACATAATATTGGAGAGGTAGGCACAAACTAAGATTATCTAATTTCTTACAGATCTAAGGAATTCACCCTTTGGGTTTTTTTGTTTGTTTGTGTTTGTTTTTTAATTAAGGAAATTCTAAAGATTTTTAAGCAAATTGCTAAATGGTCCAGTTCATGTTAGATTATCTATTATTTTAATTATTCATGACCTGTTTTGAATCACACCCTAATCACCCTGTTGGTGAGGAAGGGATTCCCACCCTAGGGTTATGAGATGGCCAGATACAGATACCTATCACTGGACAGATGAGATCAACAGCAGTTTATTTGTCACACATGCTTGTAGCCTGGGGGAGCAGAGAATCATACACCACACAGGGCCAGGGGTGCATTCAGGAAGAGCATGAACAAGCAGAGGCTGTGGGTGGCAGGCTTTGTAGTATCAAGACTGTGGGTACCCCTTGGTTGTGGTGGGAGGACGGGATTGGCTGTCAGAGAACCGAAATCCCTACTCAGACAAAAGCAAAAAGGACCCTTGATCCTCTTAATAAGGATGGTTGTGTGAGTAGGGGACCTTCTTCATGGTAGCAGAGTGGAGAGGAGAACTTGGAGTTAGACCACTCAAAAGCCTCCTGGCTCCACCAGCTGTTAAGACAGCACAAAATACTGAGCCTTATTTTAGGCCTCACACCCCATGGCCCTATTTAACTATATTTAATAATTAGTTAAAATTAGGATCACCTAAGTGGCTCAGTCGTTTAAGCATTTGACTTAGGCTCAGGTCATGATCTCAAGGTTCTCGGTTCGAGCCTCGCATCAGGCTCTGTGCTACCAGCTCACAGCCTGGAGCCTGCTTCAGATTCTGTGTCTCCCTGTCTCTCTGCCCCTCCCCTAATCATGCTCTGTCTCTGCATCTCTCT
>NW_027531893.1:2706172-2810676 GCF_008692635.1 Crocuta crocuta
ATATCAAACAGTACTGGTTTTAGATGGACTGTTCTAAACTTCTAACATATTATTTAGAAACAAACAGAGCACGTAATACATACTCAGTCCCTTCCCTTGCCATCTTTTTCTCTCTTCTTTAAAATTCTATAACAACTCTGTATTCCCCCTTTTTTTGTACTTACTCTATTCTGCTTTGTCATATGATTGTGCCCAAGTCATTTACATCTCTTAGAGTATGCAAAGATAAGCTCCTTATGAGCTGAGAGTATAAGAGTATACAATTGGAGTATAAGCTTTTTAAGAGAAGAGGTAGCATTGCATATATCTCAGGATTCCCTATACTGCTGCCAGAGCACTATGTGCATAGTAGTTAGTAAATCCATCGAATTAAACTCCAAAGCAATCAAGTTATTTGACCAAAACAAGAAATAGCAGAGCCAAACCCCTTTACATCAACCACATCTTTTTTCATCTTTACCAATACCAGGCTGCTTGTATGAGAGATTTAGATACTTGCAGAATTAAAGAAGTTATTTTAGTTTTGGAGATCACATTGTCTCTAGCAAAATATTCCAAAAAATATGTTTTAATCACTTTCAGATATCTCTCTAGTAGAATATAAAATGAAATAAACGTATCCAACGTTAAATACTAAATTATAATAGAATATTTTTACCCTGAAGAATGTAAGAATTTGATTAGCCCTTGTATAGCCTTAAATCATTAGTCTTCCCCTCCCCATTGTAAAAAAATATTACCATATACTACCCCATCTCTCTTAAATAGTCCTTAATATATCTCTCCCAAGTTGTCCAATAGAAGACTGATTCAATGGGAGCCATATGGGCCCATTTCCAGAAATTGATTTGGTTGGTTTAGGGTAGGATCCAGACACACATCTATATCTCTAAGACAGACTTTAGTGAGATTCAGAGCTATCTATCCACATGTCTCCTGGACATGTCCACCTTCTGTCCCACAGACACCTATAATACATACAAGACTTTTTAAACTCATTTTTTCCCCTATACTTGCCCCTCTCTCTATTTCCAGTCTAGGAAATCACTATCACATCATCCAATACCCAACCCCCAAACTACCCAAACCTTGGAGACATGCCTGATTTCTCCTGTTTCCTTACCCCACTCCCATGAGGGTCTTTCAGGACCAAGTCTCATGCGTATTTACCCCTTAAAATCTCAAAGTTCCCCAAGTTCTTTATCTAACTATGCAAATAAATTGATAATTATCCTTGTTCACTATCCCCATAGGCATGTGTGGGGATTTCTCTGTGATATAAATGCAAGAATGGATTTGTTGGATCATAAGATCTCTGAGTACTGCAAAATTCAGCTAAATATATACTAATCAGTTTATTTCACTATGTGCTTGCTAGATTCCTGCATAATTGAGAGTTTGAGGCAATGATGGTGTCAATCTCTAGAGCACTGTATAGTAAAATGCATTGAATACACACTATGGTACACTCAGTAGCAACTAAAAACAAAGGATCAGATATATAAATATAGTGACATGGATAGACCTTAAGATATATGGCATGGAAATGTAAAAAAGAGAATTAATGTTATGGTACAAAGCCATTAATGTAAATTAAAAATAAATATATACTTAAAATACTACATGTTTATTAAGATTCAAACATCTCAAAGGATATCTATCAAACTTATGTAAAGAAGGGGAATAAGAGGAACAGGATGAAGAGAATAACAGAGTAAAACAAGAGGAATCTAGCAAGGACATATATTAGTAAAATAAACTCATTAGTATATGTTTAACTGAAATTTCTGCACATCAGGTTTAAAAAAAAAATAACATGGAATCTTGAATTCTGCCTTAGTGCCAGGCTTTTGACAGAATCCTCTTAAATTTTGAAAGCCTTGTTTAATCCGAGATAATTATATAGAGTTATTTCAAAATTCATTCAAAGGTTTCATTATCTAATGCATGTAAAAGAAATTAAGGTGTTGACACACATTCTAATTTTATTTAAATTAAAATATATAATCCAAAATTTTATGAATGATTTTAGTACTGAACATCAACAAACATTGTTAAAATACTAGGATTAGTTACCAGATAATTTATCATCCAAGCTAATATATGTTTGTGAGTAAAAGCAAACATAAAAATAACAAAGTGTATACTATCTGCAATATTTATTTATTGACTGATCACTCAGTGTTATATTGGTGGACGTAAGTAATGATTCGATTCACAAACCACTTTCAGGGGCTTCTGTTTTTAGCCTTGATAAAGTAATAATGACTGAATTTACCCTCTCAAGCAATTTTAAAATGGATAAAATATATGAAACAACATATTTCAGACACTGGACAACAGACAGGCAGAGGGATCCCTGAGAGGAGGGAGCAAATGAGGAAGCCAACAATTGTCCCAGCTCATCACCCACAGGGTTTCCAGAGAAGGGGAGCCCAAACCAGAGGCTGGCAGACTTGCCTAGCTGGAAAGACAGAGCTGAGAGTTTGGGGATGCTGAAGAAATTGAATTTGCAGCTCTCCATCCACCAAATAATTGGATTAAATGTTTCCAATAGATTTTGAACAGAATGTTAAAAAAAATTGAGAGTACTCATTCTATAAAAATTTGATATCATTATAAAATACGGATATTTACAAGGTGGATCATCAAAGGTCAACATTTCAAAAATCTAGTTGATGGGCAGCTAAGAAGAAAACATGTTCTGCTATCATGACATATTTTTCTTCCCAACATTAACCTTGTCACAGGAAGTTTATACTTCAGATCCTCAATTGTGTATATATAAAAATGGGTAAAATTTCAGCAACTATAGGTTTTGTTTAATACAATATAGATGCTTATTTAGAGACAACTATGAGTTGAATGTTCATGGCAATTACTTCCAAGTATTTCTGCTCCATAAATTTCCCACTTTAATGACAACATTGTTTTTTATAATGACTTTATTCTCCACAAATATGATATTGTATTATCATGTCAAAACATGTAATTTGTTCAATGCTAAACTTTTTTTTTTTTTTCCCTAGGAGAGAGAGAGAGACAGCGTGAGGAGGGGAGGGTCAGAGAGAGAGGGAGTCACAGACTGAAACAGGCTCCAGGCTCTGAGCTGGCAGTCAGCACAGAGCCCGACGCGGGGCTCGAACCCACGAACCGCGAGATCATGACCTAAGCGAAAGTCGGACGCTTAACCGACAAAGCCACCCAGGTGCCCCAATGCTAAACTTTTGATTTACTCTATAGTCCCAGTCATGGTAGCATCAGATACGTCAATTTCAACTCAGTGACAATTTAAAAGTATTTCACTGGGGGGGCGCCTGGGTGGCTTAGTCGGTTAAGCGTCCGACTTTCGCTTAGGTCATGATCTCGCGGTTCGTGGGTTCGAGCCCCGCGTCGGGCTCTGTGCTGACTGCCAGCTCAGAGCCTGGAGCCTGTTTCAGTCTGTGACTCCCTCTCTCTCTGACCCTCCCCTCTTCACGCTGTCTCTCTCTCTCTCTCTCTCCTAGAAAGAAAGAAAATAACATAAAATAAATAAATAAAAGTATTTCATTGGTTCCTTGAGTTGAATTAAAAAGTTGAATGGTTGGCCGGGGGAGTGGAGGGGAGCATGCCTGGCTGGCTCAGTTGGAATAGCACGTGACTCTTGATCTTGGGGCCGTGAGTTTGAGCCCCACGTGGAGTATAGAGATTACTTAAATAATAATAAAACTTTAAAAAATCAAACCATTAGAGTTAATTTACCTGATGTTTTTTGAGGCATCTGATGTCACTGATATAAAACAGGCTTTATTTAAGTATTTGAAAAGTTCTGATGGGGTCAACACATTAATTGCTATTGTTTTACTTTTTGTACATGCTTAAAAATAATGGAAGTCAGAAATGAGTGAAATGAATTAAAGACTCCAGTGATTTTTAATGAAAAGTTATTCAGAGTCTTCCTAAAATAACTACCCAGTCCCACCTTTGAAGTAGATGCTCATGCATCTGAAGCATATACTTATTTTTCAGTGATATCACTATAGTTTCCATGTTTAGACAGTAAACATCATCAAACCTTTTCTTAGTGCATTGTTGTCGAAAGGTTTAGCAAAATATGAGAGACTAACCCCAAAATATAATTTTACATTTATTATGTTCTATATATTATACAATATTATAAATAAATACTGTTATACCTTACATATTAAAAGACCAAACCACCATAGGAAGGACATTCAGATCACTTTTATACACTCTCCAGAATAACTGTCCAGGCCCCTTCCCTCACATGTACTTCAGCCACATGTAATATAGTTTCCTGTGGTTCCCAGTGATGCTGCAGATGCGTAGCTGTGTGGGTTTGCCGATCTCAAAGATTAAAGCCCTTCGTGGGTTTGCAGATCTCAAAGACTAAAGCGCTTCGTGGGTTTGCGGATCTCAAAGACTAAAGCCAGGCTGTGGCTCCATAGACTCATTCGCCACATGGCCAGCAGAGGCAGAAGCTTTGAATATGTTTTCCATGCCACTCGACACCGGGAGGAGTTACCTGCTCCTTGTTGCTCACCCCCTGAAGTACTTATTTTGTTAGTGAGTGTCTTTCATGCTGTCCTTGAAAGGAAGGCGATATTGTGTTCTTCTAGAAAGAGGTAGGAAAAGACATCTTTTGATTTAAGCCCAAGCTGAAGTGAGAATTCTGCTCGCTGCACACCCGATCCTGAAAGTACAGCACAAAGTCTACCAAATCTGCCCCAGCTTATTTTAATACAGCTATTAGTGTCAATACTTCATTTTAAAGATAAATAAATAACCCACAAAATACAAGATATATGCTAAAATAGAAAGGATACCAGGACAACCAGGAATAAATAAGAATTGTTCTGGGCAAACCATGCCATGAGGTTACCCCAACTAGAATGGTAGACACCTTGCCAGTGCAACAAATTGTTCTTTGCTTTTATTACTTCTACTCATATGTTTTAAATTAAGCATCGATTGATTTCTTACTTTGTGCCAACAGCATAAAAAACAGTCAATCGTTATCCCAGAACACTTGAAACAAATCCATTAGAGGGCTGCCTGGGTGGCTCAGTTGGTTAAGCATCCAACTCTTGATCTCAGCTCAGGTCTTGATCTCAGGGTCCTGAGTTCAAGCCCCACATTGGGCCCAGTGCTGGGTGTGAAGCCTACTTTAAAAAAAATTAGAATTTACCTAAACGGCACAGTTACCTCATGATAGAATTGATATTTTTACCCTGCTTTAACACTAAAGTCTGTGCTCTTAGGAGTAATTATGTTTCACTGAAGTGTTGTATATTCTATAAAGCCCTCCCCGAAGTTCTCCTCTTCTGATTATCTATTGCTGCCTAACAAGCAGACAAAAACTTAGTGGCATAAAACAACCACAATTTTATGATGCTCCTGGATTCCACGAGTCAGAAATTTCTTTTTTCCTTAATATACTTTATTTTTTAAATACAGTTTATTTTATTGTGGTAAGAACATTTACAATGGGATCTACCCTCTTAACAAGATTGTGAGTGTACAATACATTATTGTTAACTATACATTATGATGTTGTAAACACATCTGCAGGGCTTGTTCACCCTACTTACCTGGACCCTTAGGCCCATTGATTAGTAACTCCCTAGATTCTCCTCCTTGCATCCCTCGGCAGCCAGCATTCCACTCTTTCACTCTGCAGATCTGACGAGATAAGAGGTCTTATGTAGATGGAATCATGCAATGTGTGTCCATTGGTCACTGGCTTGTTTCTCTTAGCATAATGTCCTCAGGGTGAATCCTTGTTGTCACATATTGCAGGATATTTTGAGAGGGCACAAGCAACACAGATGGTTTGCTTCTGTTGAAAACTGAGGCTCAACTAAGAGAGATACAAGTGGCTCAGTCTGAGTCATCTGAAGGCTTAGTCACGTGCATTTCCAGGGATGGGACTGGATGAGGCTGAGGCCGAGTTCAGTAGGAAACGGAAAGCCTGCATATGGCCTCTCCAACTGGCTTAGGCTTCTTACTAAATGGCTATTGAGTTCCGAGAGGAAGTATTAACAGAAGGGAGTGTCTGGAGACCTTACAAAAGAAAACAGGAGGAAGCCTCCTGGCTTTTTTAGACTCAGAAGTTACGAAACTCCATTTACGCCATGCTCTTTTGGTCAAAGCAAGCACAAAACTGCCTAGGTTCAAGTAGAGAGATATAGACCCCACCTCTCAAAGGGAAGAATATCAAAGATTTTAAAGCCCTATTTTAAATGACTACATTCCCCTTTCTCTCTCCCACCCACCCGCAGATAGATTTGACCACTCCTTTGTGTTCCCATAGAACCTTGTACAGACAACAACTATATACCTGACCTATTTTAGCTTTTATCTGTTTATATATAGATTCTCTCTATGGGCTAGAAGTTTCTTAAGGTGCAGGTCTCTTTTATCCCCAGAATTTAGCATAATGCATGGCACATAGTAGTTGCTTAATAAATGTGTGTTGAACTATTAGTTGATGGATGGATTGGTTAAAACAAACAAACCAAAGCATACACTTCCTCCGGTTCCCAACTGTACTTGGATTTCGTGCATTAAAATATCAGTCAGTTGGGTGTCTGCCTTTGGCTCAGGTCATGATCTCACAATCTGTGGGTTCGAGTTTGGTGTCAGGCTGTGTGCCGACAGCTCAGAGCCTGGAGCCTGCTTCTGATTCTGTGTTTCTCTCTGCCCCTTCCCTGCTTGTGCTCTGTCTCTCTCCATCTCTCAAGAATAAATAAACATTAAAACAATTTTAATAAAAAAAAGAAAATATCAACTCTCTCCATCCTTCCTCTATTCCAGAAGGATGCCCTAAAACCTCCCTTAGTGAGGAGCATATGAACAAATAATCTACCTTCCTGTCAGAGATTTCCTTTCTGAAGGCAAAAATCATGTAGTAAGCTGGTTATAGGCTTCCAAAGGAGCTGTTGACATCTCCTTTCTCCTTCCCTTTCTTCTAGGTAAAGAACAACCGAGGCCTCCATATTTCCCTCCAAATATCCTTTGGTGTTAGGACTCAGAGGCATGACAGGGCCCTAACATGACCGCCTTGTGACCTAGGCATCTGGCCCTGGAAAATGTGGCTTTTGGTTCAGCTGTACTTGGTGCTGTGACTTCCTCTATGAAAGTATTTAATAAACCTCCCTGCCTTCCTGTCTTCTACTTTCTTAGGTTTCAGTACCACCCCAAGATCTAAACTCTGGTCAGAATTCCCTGGTCTTCACTGAATTTTAAGAGTGGATAACTCTGCAAGCCCTATATTCAGGAAAATGCATACGTGTATTAGTTTAATGATTGTCTTTACTCCATGTTTTCTATCTTGACATTTTTTTCTAATTTATGAAATTTGTTTTTAGTACTTTGGTATTTCAGATTTTCTTTCCCTCTTTACAAAAAAAAAAAAAAAAAAAGCTGCCTCAGAAATACAGCTGAATGTTTTCCTGGATTAAAACTACATGCTTGTTCGCTGTCATTCAACCAACTCCACAAGCTGAATTTTCTGGATCAACAAATATGCCTAAATTTAATTATATTTCTGTTCAGTTGAATATCCTGTAATACCTTGAAAATATAAAATAGATGGCTGAACAAGATTCCTGCTGCCAGAAAGAACATTACTTAGTGGTTTCTCTAAACCTGGAGCCCCTCACCTGGCTCACATCCCTCCATGAAAGCTTCCCAGGAAGGCTGTGATGGGCCTGAAGGGAGATGGGTCCAAGAATGTGGTCCCATGGTTATATGTAAAATTTGCGGGAGTAAAATAATTTAACTGCAATTTGAGTAGAACCATCTCTTTTTACTGTGACCTCCTCTGTAACATTACTCACCTTCCTGCTCAAGAGGCTGGAATAGCAGTGGCAGTTTTTAGGTTCAACAAAGCAGGGTCTGAGATGGGAGGTGCCCATTTCAACCACAATTTGAAAATGCTTTCTAGAATGTGTTAGTAAACCAGATTATAAACAACAGATTCTCAGTTTTCTTATATATGTGGAATAACTTCCGTACACATCTTTAAATTTAAATTATTTATTTAAATTAAATAAATGAGAAAAAAATTAAATTAATAAAATATAAAGCAACAGCCATAAAGATAAGTAGGGATGAAATCAAAAATAATTAAATGGTCACTGAAAAGTGAATTGTAACCAAAACTTCAGATTGTACCAAAAACAATAATTCATTAAGAGAAAGAGATACATTTACAAGAAAAGTCATGGACTCTTGGATTTTTTGGTAATCCAGATAACAAAGAGGAGCAAATTACATGAGCACATTGAGAAAATATTGAAAATTCTCCCTCGCCTGACATGAAATATTAATATCAATGAATGTACATATATGTAAAATCACCTGTAGGGCGTTTTAAAATATGGATTGCTGGGTCCCACCCCCACAGACTCTGAATCTGCAGCTCTGGGCTGGAGGAGCAGGCAGAAATAATTTACATTTCTAATTAGTCCTGGGAAGGCTGACCCTGCTGATTTAGGGCCACAGAGACCCCCTGATAATTTTTAGATCATTATCTCAGTTGTGTCTTTCTTTCTTCCTTATGCTTTTATTGTAACAAATTTAGTAGCCTATTCTCTACTTTACAAACCATACCCATAAATATCATCTTACAGTAATAGTGATAATATTCTGATCATTTTTGTTTATATTCCCTTTGTTTTCTGGTCTAAAAATTCTTGTCATCAGAATATGTTTACCGCCACATGTTGTGCCAGATCAATTAATTACAGACCTCAATGCATACATGATTGGAATTCTGAATAATGTAAATGAAAAATTAGGCCCATGTTCAATATTCTCAAGAATTTGTAGAAAACCTTTAAAATTGTTCTGGTTTGATAGATAAAGCAAAACCTGAAAGTCATTGCTTAATGAAAAACTGTGTTGTTTTCAGTATGGTCAAAATAGTCATATGACTGAGTGTGGCTAAGATGATTATGGAAGGGATACTTATATTTTGTGAAACTGAGGTTTGGGTTAACTGTTCCAGAGAACCCACAGGAATGAGTGACTTTGGGGCATTCAAGCATCTTTACTTGGTTTGCAAGGCGATAATTGATTCTAGATTGCTTGGCCCATGTAAGTGTCCTTGGCAAGTTTCAGGTTCTACCAGATGTTGGGTACCGCTTTTAGAATGCTCATGAATAGCTTCTCGTGTCACTCCACTGCTACAAGAAAACAAAAGCTTCGTGTTTCATTTCATCAAAATGTGATTCCTTGGGCATTACTGTCTCATGTAGTACATTTCTTACTCTCTGATGGAGACCGAAACCAATTTGATCTGTGCAGTGATTGATGGTGTTGATTTAAACCCAGAACTGTACTGATTTCCCAAAGCTAGACTCTCAAAAACAAAACAAAACAAAACAAACTCCAAACTATAATCTAGGCAGATTTAAGTGAAAACTCCTCTTTCACGGCAGACTAATTTCTTACTGTGCATCTTTAAAGTTTATATGTGAAATATAACATAGAAGTTTTCATATGTTTTATGAAGGAAGATGAGAAATATTTAGTGACTCTTTCATTGGAAAAAAAGCAGACACTGCCACTTAAAATAAAATAACTTACTGATACCGTATTGAATTTGATTATTACTTCCAAAAATGACTTTTAGGAAGCAAGTGTGGGACTTCCACTTCTTGGAAGATGAAGAATACATACTCCTCCTGCTAAAAACGACCAAAACGCCTGTTCACTAGTTATTAAAAAAAAATAATAAGAAAACTCTGAAAAGTTGAGAAAAGTCAGACCAGATAGGCACCTCAGCACACAAAGAACAATATGGTGATGATTCCCTTGGGATTTTTCTTGTTTTCTGGGTTTTTTGGAAGGGGCCGGTCCTTATATATTCCTGTACTTAGAGGTGAAGAAGCTAGTTACCTGGAAATGCCAGTGGATGCAGACTAAATAAATAAATAACAACCAGAAGCTTCTTCTCTTCAACCAAAATACCAGGAAAGGAGTATCCTAGAAAGAAAGAAAAGGTTCAGACAACAACCTCTTGATTTCAGTCAAAGGCCAGAGGAAAACTTTGGCTTCATCGCTGCCCATGCTGACAAAGGCCAAGAGGGGAGCCTCAACTTGCACACCTGTCAGCAGTGATGAGGTGCCCCATCTCCCCACTGGGCCAGGCCAGAGGAATGGAAAGTCAGGACCTGCCCCACTACTCAGTGGTAAAGAAGGCACTCCCCTCCTCCCGGGTAGTGGAGGCCATTGGAGTAGCAGTGGGAAGGATCTCTCCCAGCCAGAGAGAGATCGGTGGAGGATCATATAGCTCCAGAAAATAAGAAAATAAACAACAGAAAGGGGGAAAAACTACACGGATGGAGATGTGTGAAAGGGGCCTTTTGCCCTTTTAAGTCAACTAACTGAAAGAGTTTCAGTGACCAAAAGTGGAAAAATTTGAGGAACAAAATAATATTCTTAAAATAAATTGAAGTGTAACCCAAAGTATAAGATAAATATCAGTGAGCCCAAACTGATATACAAAAATGATTGAGTAAATTAATAAATGAGGAAAAGACAAATTTCCCATACATTAGAATTTCAAATAATTTATGTAGCTACTTCACCCTCAAGGAAGGAGCATAACTCTTCACTCCTTAAGTGTGGGCTGCACCTAGCTTCTAAAGAGTGCAATATGGAAAGGGGAACAAAGCTGTAAAACTTCACAGACAGAAAGCTCACAAACGCTACCTTAGCCAGGTGATCAAGGTCAACATCGATATAAATAAACTGTCTTGTACCCTTGATATGTTCTCTGATATGACGTGGTGAAAATGGCACTTTTCCTCCATGGTCTTCCTCTTAAAATACATAAGCCCAGGCTAATCATGAGGAAAACATCAGACAAATTCCAACAGAGACATATCCTGCAAAGATACCCAGCTGTTATTTTTTTTAAATTTTTTTATAAAAACTTTTAAGATTTTTATTTATTTATGAGACACAGAGAGAGACCGAACATGAGTGGAGAAGGGCAGAGAGAGAGAGGGAGACACAGACTCCGAAGCAGGCTCCAGGCTCTGAGCTGTCAGCACAGAGCCGGAGGCGGAGCTCAAACCCAAGACCTGCAAAATCATGATCTGAGCCAAAGTCTGATGGTAAACCAACTGAACCATCCAGGCACCCCCGTTTTTTTTAATTTATAACTTTTTAAACATTTTTACCAGGTCATTACTTCTTAAGAACTGTCAAGGTCATCAAAATAAGAGAAATAATCTGAAAAACTCTTGCAGCCAAGAGGAGCCCAAAGAGAAATGATGCCTTACTGTACTCTGGTGTCCTCGCTGGGATCCTTGGAGAGAAAAAGAACATTAGGTAAGAACTAAGGAAGTCTGAATGAAGTATGTACTTTTAGGTAGCTGGTTAATTAATTGTAACAAATGTACCATACTAATGTAAAATGTTAACAATAGGGGAAACTGGGTATATAGTACGTAGTAGCTCTGTATTAATCTTCTTAAATATAAAATGTTGTGTAAAATAAAGACTATTTTATAAAATGTTAAGAGAGGGGCACCTGGGTGGCTCAGTTTTTCTGAGCATCCAACTTCGGGCTCAGGTCATGATCTCACAGTTCATGGGTTCGAGCCCCATATCAGGCTCTGTGCTGACAGCTTGGAGCCCGGAGCCTGCTTCAGATTCTGTGCCTCCCTCTCTCTCTGCCTCCCTCCCACTTTCTCTCTCTCTCTCTCTCAAAATAATAAACATTTAAAAATAAAAAAAAATAAAATTGAGAAGAGAGTAATTAAAATTTAATTAAAAGTCAAATCTAGAGTTTCTAATGGTAACTCCTAGTAAAGCAAATTTAAGAACGTATATGGTAAATTACCATCCTATTGAATCTATGTGAATAATCAGGTCGAATATAATAAAACTGGGATAACCATTATATTGAACAAGAATAATCTGTCTCTTTTTTTTTTTTTTTTGAGATTATCTTTGGCCAGTGGTTGGTGACTGTAGAGAGAAATTTTATCTCAGTAGTAAATTATATATACTTTTCTGAGTCATCAGATTCTGGCTCTGCTCGTTGTCTTTGAACTATTTTGTACCTCTTTATAAATTGTAGGTAACTGATTGATAGGTAAACTCTGTTTTGTGCTTGTTTCAGATTTAACTGACTTCCTTCCCAACTGTGGAAAAACTAGTTCTGAAACTTACCTGTAAATTGGCCTGGATGGTGTTACCTTGCACAAATGGTCAACCCTTACCAAACTTGAAATTCTTCCAGTCTCCTTCACTATTTGGCCACAGCCCTCCAATTAATGTTTCCAACTCTCCTCCCTCCTTCCCTCCTGACTTGGCATGGCTGAGAACAATCTGACCATCTGACCGCACGGATCATTAAGGAGACTCTAGGTTGCCTCATTGCTGGCTCTTTCCCATAGGATCTGAAGAAGCAGTGTGAGCTAAAGCCTAATGACATGATATCAGCATTGAAGGACTCACCACCACAGCAGAACGTGCATAGGCCAGATTTCTCCCTGGACAGGTTGCCATCTGGGTGTGTGACCTGTGCAGTCACAGGGGACCCTGCGCTCAGGAAGGCTCCACAGTTGGTTTAATGCTCTGTCCTTTCCATCTCAAAATTCTTAATTTTTGAATAAAGGGACCTACACTGCCATTGTGCCCTGGGCTCTGTGTAACTGGTTCCGATAGTGAATAGTACAATAGTATTTGTAGTGTCAGGGAGCAACAGTTCCCGTCCCCATCAAAGTCCTTCTAGCTGGACTAAGAATCACATTGAAATGAGACAGATTAACAGGAGAAAATCAAATTTAAGAGTGTAAGTATAGAGAATCCACACACACACATTTCCACACATGGAAATTCCAAAGACGGTCAGGCAGAATGAGGTATATATGTGTTCCCCTGAGCTAAGGAGAAGGAGGCAGAGGTCTGGGACCTCGGAGGGAAGGAATGCACTCCCAGGGCCACAAGAAGAGCAGAGGCTCGCCAATTAGATGCTTGCCCTGCCGTACTGATGGGTTATTCAGACAAAATTTGTCTCTGCTAGTATTTTTGACTTGGGGAAACTCCCCAGTTTAGATTCCTCTGTGTAGTTCAGGGAGGGGCAGAAGTTGTCCTTCAGTCTATAGGATCTTGATTGCTTTCAGCTCACAATGATCTTTATGCCATCTTATGGGGGCCTGCTCTCGGCCCCTACAGCAGTGTTAGTTCTTCGTGTTGATCTACGTCATTACTCTGTCAGAAAAGTGAGTAAATGTGTATCAAATAAAGTCTTGTCGTATTTCTTGGTCATCAACTTGTTAAGCTTGCAGTGCAAATGGTAGTAGACTGTCACTGCTGTAATGTTACACACTTAAATATGAAAAGGACTGTAGCCAACCACGCATTATAAAAGAACCCAATCAAAGGGCACCAGCCTAATTCACTCACTTTAAAGGATGCGAACAAAATCTCTGCTCATGGAGAAGATTGTCAATCGGGAAAGTTTATCTGGGAATCCTCCACATTCCTTTTCTGCTACTTATTCCCTTGTGCTTTCTGGCAGGAACTCGGTCCCTCCCATTTCAAATCAGTTCTCACAATAGCGTCTTCCATGTCATTTTCGCCTTGCAATAAATTTCCACCAATTAGTAGCTCATCCTGAAATGTTTTTATTTTGTTAACTCTCTTCTAATTTTGGAATGCAACATCCTCCCCAATAAAGAATTATAAACATCAGATCTGAAAATGTCTTGAAGCCACTAACATTTTGCATTTTGGTAAGGTCCAGCCTCCTATTAAATGATATATTTACCAGATGGTAGAACTTTTCCAAAGGGAAGGGATCTTTGCCTTGTTTACTTTATTTTTTTAAATTATTTGTTTTTGTTTTTGTTTTTATTTCAGTGAGAGAGCAAGTGGGGGAGAGGGGCAGAGAGAAAGAGAGTCTTAAGCAGGCTCCATGTTCAGCATGGAGCCTGACATGGGGCTCGATCCCAAGACTCTGGGATCATGACCTGAGCTGAAATTAAGAGGCAGTCACTAACCTGACTGAGCCAGGCACTCCTGCCCTGATTATTTTAAATTCAAAAATTTGTAAGCTACAAAGGGAAGCTGAATTCTTATGTCAGTAACACAGTTTGACTTAAATAAATAGAAAAAGAATCTCTAATTTCCAAAGTTCTAGAATTGTTTTTCTTTAGAGGTTCCATTTGTTTGTTTGTTTTAGAGAGACAGAGCACACTCGTGTACACATACATGGTTGAGCTAGGGGAAGAGTAGAGGGAGAGGGGGTGCAGGAGAGAGAGAGAGAGAGAATCTTAAGCGGGCTCCGTATTCAGTATGGAGCCCAGTGCAGGGCTTGATCTGAAGACTCTGAGCTCATGATCTGAGCTGAAATCAAGAGTTGGATGCTTAACCTAGTAAGCTACCCAGGTACCCCTGTTTGTTTGTTTGTTTGTTTTTTATAAACCATGAATGTTGCAAGCGTTTGGTTATAAATATCTGTCTCTAATGGATTGTTTTACCCAATTCACATAGGTTTACTTTATTCTACTCCCAGGTGCTTCTAAAACGAGGGGGGAAAGTCTAAATTTACAGAATAGCTATTGGCATGGTGTCCCTATCAGACCAAATTTTTACCAGACAAAAAAACGGTACATTTGTGCTAAAATAAGTAAACCATCAACAAATGCTTAAATGCATCAGACAGCACTTCACTTGCAACCTATTCCGGTAAATAGAAGAAATGGAAGGCCTTTGATGCTCAGGTAATTTACCATTCCTAGAGCAGCTCAGGGCCACCCATACATGGACCCTGCTTTGTGACAGACAGAGATGACTTAAGAAAGAACTGAAGGCATTTCATACTTCTCTTTATTTCTGTTGTAGGTAAGTTCACATATTGTATTCCCACATGTCTTTGAGAAAAGTTGTTTGTGATATTAGAAATCAAAACACAAAATGTGTTTGCATCCAGTACCTCTTCTCCAACCCTCATGTTTTCTGCCCTTTCAAAGCCACCTTCACCTTCCTTTTTGAGTTAGTTGCCTGTCCTCTAACAGAAATATCATTTACGCATGCTGAGGGGCTGTTTTCTAAAAGAAGACATCCTGTCTTTTACCTCCACAAGAAAGTATTGCAGCATGAGAGTCTTAACGAGTTCAATAAAACCATTCCCTCCTGTTTTCCCTGTTACAACATGCATTCTGGCTCAATTTTTAATCTCAGATATGTGTTCTAGCCTTCCATAGATTCGGTGGGAAAGGTAGACAAAATGTATTTCAAGAGAAAATTGTACCAGAGGTTGATAAACATTTCAAAGATAAAGGTACAATTGAAATGCTCAGTGAGATCTGTATCTTCACTACTCAAAGGACATAAAATGTCCATCAAGGTTACACAGTGGTTTTTCTTAGTGCCTCAGATACTTGATCATATAAGTAAGGGTTACACTATCCTTTTCAGAATAAGGTCTGAACATCCGAAGCATGTGGTTAGACATTGGTGATATGGCTTGTAGATGTCACTAGATGGCGCCAGGAGCATCTAAAATAGCTGAGTGCTGCATGCTAGGGTCTTCAAATAATCCTTTATTTCAGCATTTCCTAAAATTGTAGAATATTCCATTTCTGAAAAAAATGTTTTTAATTACTTTGCACATTCTTTACACCTCCTTATACCCAAACAAATTCTTTTCTTTCAATGTTAAAAAAAATCACAAAATTTCATTGGAAATTGTGCATTTTTTACCTATTTAAGCACTGACATCCTCCTCCCCCCAGAACTGGTTTCCCTTCCTTGCTTACAACCTATTTATGATGATCACTCTAGTTGGAAGCATTCTGCCAAGCTGCCAAGGCTGCACTTGTCATCCCTTAAAAGCTTCTTTTTCCAGAATGTACAAATGTCTACAAGAAAATTAGAAATAGTGGTTGATGGAAGGTGAAGTGCCTTATCTAAAGTCAGATAAACAAGCTAATGGTCACACTGAACTCAGCTTTTCAGCCTACGTAATCAGGAATCATTACATTATAGTTTTTGTAACTCTAAGACTTACTGCATGAAGCAAGCAGTGGAAGTGAGTTGGAAAATGATGGCCTCAAGCAAATAGAGTGGAATCCTTCATTTTGCTGACGATGGGAAAACAGTTTCTAATTTCCAAACTGCTGACCCATCATTAAGTAGTTGAAGTTTGTCAGTATATAACTTCCACTAGAATATAAGACAGATCTTTTTTTTTTCCTGTTTATTATTTAATTAAAGTATCAGTGTTGTGGATAAAGTTTAGTGTTCACAGGACTGGTGTGGGCTTTCCTTTGGTACAGGCAGCAGAGGTGGGGACAGGAAGAGGGAGCACGGAGACCCACCTCCACAGACAAGCCCAGAAGAATGTTCAAGAAGACAATAAGAAATCTAACAGTCTCTTGAAGATGATTATACGATCTCTCAAAATGGACCCCGAGGATTTTTGCAGTGTCTTAATGCCAAATTCTTTGGACGTGAATATGTTTTTATTCATTTTTCACAGTGCTGTTCTGGAAGGAGATATTTTCTGATCGAATAGGCTAAATATTTAAAATCTTAGTTTTGTTATCAATCAAAGATTTTTGTTTTGATCCAACTGCTCATTTATATTTACTTAATAATCTGAATGCTGGTTTGTGCAAAGAATATTCAAAACACTTAAAAGTATTTTGGGTGTATGCAGTAAGTTTGACTTCTGAAAAAATCTGCCATTTTGGAACAAAAAAGACAAATGAATGGACATCGTTAGAGATACTTACTATATACCATACAAGTAGAAGGCACAGCTGTGTGTCTGTCTTAAGGAGTGAGTTCTACATTCACAGATTGCTTACTGATTTCTGAAGAGTTAGCTTTGAAGGTGTATTAGATACTGGGAAAGCCTGAAACTGTCAGTTGCTAGATGTGTGATCCTGAGTGGAATATTAACACCTATGAGCCTCAATTCTGTGTCTCTCAAATGAGGATATTTAACTTACACAGGTCATTAAAAGGATTAAGTGACTTTAGATGTCTAGCCCAGGTTGGCACTAATTGGATACTCAGCCAATATGATTCTCTCCCTTCACCCGTAGGGGTAGGTGTGCTGAGGCGTTTTATTAAATGAGCAAGCACACACTGAATCAACTGTATTTAAAAATAGCACAACAGTCTTTATTTTGTCAATGGGTAAATTCTTTATAACTGAGCAATGTAAATTTCTTTAAAAACATAATTGCTTGCTATCCATCTCTCTAAAGTAGAAATCATGTAAACAGAATATATCAGTATCTCTTATCGTCTTATCTGATGGCACTGTAAGATGATAGCTTTTTGCCTTTATTTCTTTTCCTGTCTGGAAAGTGAAAAGGACAGACAATGCAACAGGCACCGGCACCCACTTCCCCATGCCAAGCAGGGAATGTCCGTGGAATTGTGTAAGACAAAACAAACAAGACAGTTAATGGGATCATTTCATTGAGGCTGTTGCAATAGGAAAAGCCCTCCAGATGAGAAGATCAGAATGTCTTGGAAGGGAGGTTTGCATTAGACTTTTACCGGGAGGAACAGACATGTTCTAGGTAAGGAGGTTGATAGGTGGGATTGGTTTGCAATAAGAACAGTGGATCATTAGCTGGACAGGAAATGTTTGTCTCTGTGTCTGGCTCATTTCAGGAGAACAATAGTTCTAATCTTAGCTAATCACTTATGAGACAAAGAACAGGAAGTTGGGTAGGGCCTGGGGTGGGGGGAGCATGTGTCTGGCCTTATCAGCAGTCTCAGGCAAGAGGGAAAAGAAAGTTCTGTTTGGCTTTGTCACAGGTAAACAAGGAAGTCATCTTTGAGTCTTACTGGAGTCATGAGAAAGAGTGGACCGCACACCTTATCTAAGTCATATGTGGAGAGTGGTTCTTCTCAGTCAGTTGTTTTTCTAGAAGAAAAATGATGAGGGATTTTAGAAAACAAAAAAGTGGAAAGATTTCTCAACCATCACTGTTTTCTAGAAGCACAAGGCTCCATCAGGTAAAATTCAACATTGGCAGGGGCGCCTGGGTGGCTTAGTCGGTTAAGCGTCCAACTTTCGCTTAGGTCATGATCTCGCGGTTCGTGGGTTCGAGCCCCGCGTCGGGCTCTGTGCTGACTGCCAGCTCGGAGCCTGGAGCCTATTTCAGAGTCTGTGTCTCCCTCTCTCTCTGACCCTCTCCTGCTCACGCTGTCTCTCTCTCTCTCTCAAAAGTAAATAAAACATTTGAAAAAAAAAATTCAACATTGGCAGTCCTCGCTCCCCTTTTTGTTCAAGGCAAATGAATATCCTTAATTGCTGAACAACTCAGAGGTGACTATACATCTCCTGAAAAAGGTGAACCAGTAACTACCAAATACTCTTGTGAAGACTCTTGCTAGAGCTGTACTTGCAAAATTAATTGGATCATTTATTGAGAGGCAGTAGCACAGGTCAATTCTTTTAGAATTGTGGCTATCATCTTAAAAGAGAGATGCCTTAAATGAGAAACAGAAATACTGACATAAAAGGTTAAAGTGAAGAGCCAGGAGTCAAAGCCTGAAAAACCGGTAAGGTGTTGGCTATTTGCATATCAAACAAAATTTACTGAAGTCTTGTAAGTGGTTGATTCAGTTAAGTCTGTTTTATGTAATGTTATCCTCTATAAAACATGCTTTTGTGAACCTTTCATATCATGGTTATGAGAAGGAAATCTTCAGTTTGGGACTAATCACAAGGTCCAAACAAATAAAATGCTGAGTTTTAGGGTAGCCATTTGTGTTGCGTTTAATTATGTTTGAAATCAACATAATTTCTCACTAAAGGTAATTTGTTGTCATAAATTACCTTAAAATTTCAGAGGAGTAACCTCTAAATGATAATTTTTTTAATGTTTTCTGACACTTTGAGGTTATAGGAGATTCTTTAAAAATTAGAATATGCAGACATAAATACTTCCTAATTTCTGCATCTGGAAATGCCTTTAATTAAGGTTTTTATTCCAAATTTTGTTTGAAAGGGGTTTAAGTTTGTTAGAAAGAGGAATATCTATTATTTAAAAATAGAGGATTCCTACAGAATAGATAAGAGCATAAATGAAGCACTATCATATGATCATTGGATCTCTAGGTATAGCATTCCTTCGTATTTTGAGTGTCTTTAGGTTCATGTGTCCTTAATGATACTATCTGCACACAATAATTAGTCATTTCCACCTAGTTCCAAGTCGATCTCTTCATAGCTGGCATGCTCTTTTATTAGCTTAATTTAGTAGCTTTTGTCAAAACTCCATTTCCATAGAAAATATTTATGACATAGAGGGAGGAAAAATTTTGAAAAGGTGAAGAAAAGGGTAATAAATTAGAGATACCATCATGTAGTTCTGAAATGAAAATATTTTCCAAAAGTACTATAAAATCAATGCTTCTTTGGTATAATCGCAAGCTAGGAAAATATTTAGCCATTAAATTGTTTCTTTTGTTCCCAGTGTCAGTATAGAAAAAAAAAATGCAATAAAATAAAAACAATTTTAAGAACACAAAGTACAGCCAGAGGAAAACAATTCAATAAACACAGCCAGAAAGTGAAAGCTGTTTTCTGTGATGGTTGGACATTTAAAAACAAGAGTATGTTACTAGAAGATAATTCCCCTCCACCTCATGCTTTCGTTTTTTTAGTTGTGACTGTAGCTGAACAGATACAATTCACTTTGGCTTTAAAGCCATCAGTGAGGTACACCTCAGCCGAGCTCACGGGAATTATTGAGTAACATCTATGAGACTTATCTAACCACTGTGCTTGTCTTTAAACGTCAGAATGAGTTATTCAGTAGTATTTCATGGGTACAACCAATACCACTAAAAGAAGTTAAACAAATGTGATTGGTAATTGTTTAAAAACACACCTCAAAGGTATTTATGATTAGAACTGGCACAATTTCTGCAAAATAATCATCAGAACATATTTCAAAGAGGTTATTCTACTCTGACATCCGTATGTGCACTGGGAGGGGTATTTTCTTTCATTCCAATTCTTCTAGTTACATACCGTAATATATACCTGTATCCGGATACATAGCCATACATTCAGAGAATATTCTTTGGGCGTCTCCTATGCAGCTCACCACTGTGTTTGGGTGCTGGACACTTAACAGTTAGTGGTGGAAATCTGATCCTACCCTCATGGGGTTTCTAGTCTAGAGAAGGACACAATAACAGTGTACTGTGGGGAAGTGCGATAAAATAAGGGAAGTTCAGGGCGCCTGGGTGGCTCAGTCGGTTGAGCGTCCAACTTTGGCTCAAGTCATGATCTCATGGTTCGCGGATTCGAGCCTGGCATCAGGCTCTGTGCTGAGAGCTCAGAGTGTGGAGCCTGCTTCAGATTCTGTGTCTCCCTCTCTCTCTTTGTTCCTCCTCTGCTTGTGCTCTGTCTCTCTCTCAAAAATAAATAAAGATTTTTAAATTTTTTTTTAAAATAGGGGAAGTTCAGTGTGATCTGGGAGCCTCCAGGAGGTGCACCAAACAACTTTGGGAATGGAGAAAGGAGGAGTCAGGAAGGATTCCCGGAAAATGAAGCAAATAAGGTGAAAAAAGAACCAGGAATAAGCTATTAAAGGAGAGGCAGGGAGGACGTCACCAGCAGAGATTTTCATGAGTTGTATGTATATGTAGGTTGTAACCAGAAGCAATCGTTACTCGATTGTGAGCATTTTCAGAGCAAGAACTCTGCCTTATTTGTATACGTAACCTTGCTGCCTAGTTCAGGGGTTGGCACTATAAATGTTTGATCAAAGAAATAGAGGAAAAGATGCAGAGAGTTCTAATGTGTCCAGAAAGGAGACACAATCTGCTGGGGGACGAGATGTCCCAACACCTTTGTACAAGTGATCCTAGTAGGTCATGTAAGTGAAGTAACTCGGGTCACGAATGCCAACAACACAGGCGAGGAGACTCCTCCCTAAGCATCGTGCCTTCTGTTTAGACAGGAATAAATCCCGACTCAGGTGAGAGATGCTTCTTGTGCTAAGACGTACCCAGGGCCAGAAGAGATCAAGATGAGACAGTTAGGTGTATGAATCAAAGAGAAATTATGAACAGGTGGAAAGAAGGCATGAGAGCAAGAAAAGTACCAACTATAGGTTTTAAAAGAGAGGGGAAGGGAAAATAAAAGTCTTTGAGTTAGACGTTTAAGGAAACCTGGGAATAAAAGGATAAACAAGCGAGGGAAGAACAAAACAAAAGCAGCCGGAAGCACGGGTTGAGAATCCACCCCAACATCAACTCATGGGAGAGAGTACAAAGAAAGAGCAATCGAACTTTCTTGGCTTTTTATCAAGGAGCTAAAGTCCTTTGACCAGAAAAAAAAAAAATACACCTTTTATTATGACAGGAACCGAGGGTTTCTACAGTCCTATTGAATCATATATTTGTCAGATAAGTAGATGTTGATAATTGTTGGAAACTATTGCCCTACTTTTTCTCTTTCAAAAAAGATTTTTTTCCTAACATATATTCATGCCATTTGTTTAACCACAAATAAACAGTCAAATTATTTTGTTTATAACCTCAAACCCAAAAGCTTGTTCAGAACAGAAACCTGAACCAGAAATAAATTACATGGTAAATCAAACCCTCATTTTGGGGCTGGGACATTGTGCAAAGTGGTTTACAATTTGTTCTCTGCAGTGTAAATGAAAACCCCAAAGATACTGGCAAGAGAGGTAACGGTTCTTTCTTTTTAAATTATGTTTTTGTGTATGAAAGACACAGACTTCACAAATAGAAAGTTTCCCTTTTTCTACAAATGTGAAAGAAAAATGACCCTTGATAAAATGGTAATTTTTAAATATAGAAAATATTCCTTAAGAGACATGCAAGTTAAAGCCTCGTGAAGACACTGCTTCTCACCGTCAGATGGCAAACAACCAAAGGTGTGAAAGTCGTCTCTGTTGGTGAAGCTGCAGAGAGACAGGCCCCCTAATGTAGAGCTGGTGGAGCTGATACGTGTCACAAGGAAATCTGATGAAGCTAATTAAAGGACGTACGCATTTCCTTTGTGACCCAACAACTCACTTCTAGGAAACTACTCCAAAGATACACTGGCAAGTGTATACACTGGCAAATGTATACACTGGCAAAATATGAAAATAAATATGCATAAGTGATTCATTGCCATTTTATTCTAACAGCTGAAGAATGGAAATAACCTAGGTGTTTAACTACAGGACTGGATGAATAAGCTTTGATGTATCCGCATGATAGAGTGCTGCATATCAGTAAGTATAATTATAATATGTTAAAACAAGATTTTCTATGTAGTACAGAGCTATCTCTAGGATGCTTCGAATTAAAATAGTAAAATAAAGGAAAAGGATGCATAGTGTGCTCTTTAGCTTAAAGGGGCTATACGACAATACTTCTACATTCTCTTATATTTTAGACTGTGGAAAAAATATATATATTATATATTATATTTTGAATTATCCTTAAATAAAGAAAAGACATATGGTGAAAGAGTGAAGGAAACTAGATTTCTTAGTATATACAATATTTTGTAGCAGTGACTTTGAAACTGTGTAAATATTTAATTTTAAAACATACTTCTTTTTTTAATCCCTAAATATTTAAAGTGTAACAAAGGAAACTGTGAATCTGTGGGTGAAATCACCACACCAGTGACTCTAAAGCACAGTGATTTAACTGTACAAGCCTAGCGGTGTGTCCCTAGAACAATTTAAAAAGTTCTGTGAAATAATAGTAAACTGTGTTTGAACATCTTGTTGTCATGGTAGCATTTGTATTGTGACTTGGAGATTCGTGTGTATTGTGGGACAAATAAATACTTTTATTGACAGAGATTTTCACCATAAGAGAAAGGAGGTCCTTATATAAGATCATGACGATTAAATAAAAAAGGTCTCTAGTCCTGAATTCTGTTGGAAGTATCATGAGTCAGTGTAAGCCATCATGTATCTTACATATAAAGGTTAATGAGCTTAAAGTTGAGCTTAGAGAAACTACGCAAACTGAAATACAGAGAAGGGGGAAAAAAAGGACTAAACATGTAAACAGAACCTAAATGTCAACAGTAGGAAAACATAAAGCAGTTTAACATCAGACACATGTCTAATTGGAATCCGAGGTGGAAAGGAGACAATACAGCAGAAAAAAAATTATTTAATTAAATAAAAGCAAACATTTTTCCAAATTCAATTTAAAAAATCCAGCCAGAAACCCAAAAGCTTGTCTATCCCCAAGCCAAGAAAACCACATGTAGGCATATCACAGTCAAATTGCTGAGCCCCAAAGATAAACAGAAAAATTTTAAAGCAGAGAAAAAACACACACTGTATTTGTGAGGCAGTAATAAGAATGACACTTCTCAAGGCACTATGGAAGCTAGTAGAATGACATCTTTAAAGTGTTCTAAAACCAAAAAGAAGGCATAGTCAAAGAAATTAAAGGCAAAGTGAAGATATATGTTCTGATAAATAAAAGCTAAGAGAATTTATCACTAAAAGACCACCATTAAAAGATAAGTTAAATGAACTCCTGTAGTCTGAAGGAACATAATTCTGATGATAAACTATAGGAGGACATCACAAAACAACAACAATAACAACAACAAACACAAAACACCAGGAAATTAGAAAACAATATTACTCATAAACACAGACATAAAAATATTTTTATATATATTCGTAAATAAAATGCATTAATTTATAAAAAGGATAGGACATTGTGCTAACTAGTGTTTATTCTAGTAACACAAGATTGGTTTGATATTTAAAAATTACACATTTTATATATAATATAAATATAATATTAAATATAAAAGGAAAAATTCTTATTTCAATAGATGCAAAAAAACATATAACAAAATTGAATACCNTCATGACTGAGCCAAAGTTGGTCACTTAACCATCTGAGCCACCCAGGAGCTCCCAATTAATGACTTTTTAAAAATGCCCAGCAAACTATAGAGAGCAATTTTCTCAATCCATTCAAAGGAATATTCAAACAAACAAACCCCCAAAACTATGAAACTTTGTCATATCTTACCACAAGAGGATAAACACTTTCTTTCCAATGTTAGAAACAAGGACAGAATGGCCACTCTGTCCACTTATACTCAGTATTACACTTGAGATACTCTTCACGATGTGAGTGCAGAGCTCTCTCTTCCTGAAGGACTTCATCTAGCCTGCTGCCCCAGGTAGATCCCTCTCTGCTGAAATTTAGGCCATGTGCATTCAGAACATCAATACACGGCTCACACTTTGAAATAATGAGACTTTGGGGGACTGTTTGTACTGTATTGCTTCTCCGTTTTCAAGTTCTCACCAACATATTGTATCTACACAATATAATGCTTCACATGTATATCTGTGATCCTTTTGTGTGGGTACTGAATATATCTTGGAATTTATCCATTCATGTTTCTTGCATACATGCTCTAAATAATACCAATCAAAAGTTATTACATCATTATTTTTAGTAATAGTATAATATTGAAAAACAGCTGATTACTCAAGAAGAGAGTTGTGGTGAAATATATCACATACATCTAGAAAATAGACTACCTGACAGTTATAAAAAAAGAATTATTTAATTCATTAGTTGGTAACATGTAATTATCTCCAAGATATAATGTCAAGTGAAAAGGCAAAGCAGAAAAAATGTGTATAATAAAGGAAAGTAAGATAGATAGCTAGATAGCTAGATAGATGATAGATAGATGATAGATAGATAGATATGCATTTATATAAAAATATTACTGTAAAGATACACAAAAAGTCTTTAATATTAGTTACTTCCAGAGAGGGGAGCTTGTTGGCGGGGTAACAGGAATGAAAGGGAAATGTTTACTCTAACAGTCTTCGCTTCCTTTTTTTAAAAAACATTTTTTAATGTTTTATTTATTTCTGAGAGAGAGAGAAACAGACAGACAATGTGAGTAGGGGAGAGTCAGAGAGAGAGGGAGACACAGAATCTGAAACAGGCTCCAGCCTCTGAGCTGGCTGTCAGCACGGAGGCACAGAGCCTGACGCAGGGCTCGAACCCACAAACCGTGAGATCACGACCTGAGCCAAAGTCAGACACTTAACCAACTGAGCCACCCAGGTGCCCCCTTCTCTTCGTTTTGAATGTTGAACCATCTTATTGTATCGATCCAATACTAAATCAAGTTGATCCCAAACTAAATCAAATTGAAAATTTTAAAAATTTAGAGAGAACTCTGTGCTGCTAGTACTCTGTGCTGCTAGTTGGAGCACACGCAGTGCCTCCTGCTGTGATGCACGGGACAGGATGAGATGTGGCAAGAAGATCCGAATCTAGACAAGGAGATAAAACAGTGAGAAAAACACCATGGGAAGGAATGTTATCTGCCACATTTCATGACGCTGTTAAGGTAATCCTCACTGTCTGTGAGCCACACTTGAAGTCTCCGACCTGAAAGGCTGTGCCAGATAGGCCCGTAGGATGCCCCTTCACCCCCTGCCCTCTCTGCGTTACTGCTACAATCCCATCTTCCAACTCCTGCCATGTAAACACAGCTGCCTCCGCCCCGACCTCATTTTATTTCATGCTTCAGAATCTCACTTATGCAGTCAAAGCTAGCAAAGAAGATAAAGTCAGATTTGGAAGAGACAGATAATAGAAGGGAGAGAAGGAAGAGAGTTTCTGTGATCAAATCTGGGACTCTAACCCCCAAATTATAATATAATTTATTTGGGAAAATTAATTTCCACTTTCTACATAACCAGCATATGTATAAAACACTTTGGTGACAAATTTTTGGATTTGATATTACACGCAATGCCAACAAAGGCAAAATAAACAAGTGGGGCCTATCAAGCTAAAAAGCTTCTGTACAGCAAAGGAATCTATCAACAAAATGAAAAGGAACCTATGGAAGGGAGAAAATATGTGTAAATTACATATCTAATGAAGGCTTAATATCTTAAAAATATAAGGAACTCCTATAACTCCATAGCACTGTGGAAAACAGTGTGGAAGTTTCTCAAGAAATTAAAAATAGGAGCACCATATGATCCAGCAATCCCACTTCTCGGTATTTACCCAAAGGAAAAGAAATCGCTATCTCAGAGAGAGATCTGCACTCCCACGTTCATTGCACCATTTTATGTATATATAAAATAGAATATTATTCAGCTTTAATAAGGAAGGAAATGTTGCTATTTGTGACAACATGGATGACTCCAGAGAGCATTATGCTGAGTGAAATAAGCCAGACAGAGAAAGACAAATACTGCGTGGAGTCTCTTACATGGAATCTAAAGAGGAAGGAAGGAAGGAAGGAAGGAAGGAAGGATGGATGGAAGTGAGTTAGTGAGTGTAGACGGTGTTTGCCTAGAGCTGGGGGGTAGGGGTCAGAGGGAATGTGGAGAAGTTGGCAAAAGGGTACAACTTTCAGTTATAAGATGCGTAGTTCTGAGGATCTAATATATAGCACCATGACTATAGTTGATAAGACTATGGTATAATTGAAATTTGCTAAAAGAGTAGATCTTAAGCATTCTCACCTCCAAAAAACAAAATAAAAGTAACTGTGAAATAGTGGATATGTTAGTTAGCTTGAATATAGGAATTCTTCCACAATGTATATATGTATCAAATTATTATGTTGTACACTTTGAAGATATTCCAATTTTTATTTGTCAATTATATCTCTAATAAAGCTGGTAGGGCTTGGGCACCATTTTGAAAGATAACTTGTTTGTAAATTGGGTTTTTATCTCTATGTTTATACTCCCATACAGAAACGTAAAAGACTGAAGGTCATAACACCAAATAAAAGTCAGGGTTGATATTTAGACCCAATTAGTAAGGTTGCATGCATTTTCTTCTTAATAAAGCTTATATTGACTCTCACTTATGCATAGCTAATGCTGGTCAGTTTATGGAGATCTTGGCAAAAGCAAAAGATATAATAGCACAGGTCTCAAGGGCCAGTGGACAATTCTGAAGAGCTTGACGTTGGCAACTTTAAGTCACTCTTTTCCCTCATACATCACTGACACAAAAATATGTGAAACAGATGGCACTGTGCGGCTATTTATAGTTTGTGTGGAAACTTGTTAAAGACAGTTTGGATCATGATTAAGAAATCTTATCACCCCTTAACTGAGACATAACACAGAGTTTTTCTTAGAAGGTGTTAGAAAGGCAGCTGATGATTATAGTCAATGTTTCTTCTTTCTACAGATAAAAGATCTACAATCACCAATGGCCTTCTGGATCGAAGGAAATATACACAGAAAGTCAAACACAGAAGTATTTGTATCCACTGAAGAAGCAGGTGTACCTTGAGTCCTTGACACATGATAGATTAGAGAGATGATAGATGGGGGGAGGGGCAGGTGGGTAGCTAGATGAATATAGATACATATTCTATTTCAATGTATCTTTTTCAATGAATTAAGATACTAGTCATTACAGCAATGCAACAACTTTTCCTTTCCTTGCCCTTCTGGGCACTCGGTACATTTATGCTTCATTGCTCCTTTGTGTTTTTTGAGGCTGTGACTACATCTGGCCAACGAGTTGTGGACAGATGTACAATGTGATAGCTGTGGGCTGCGTGACAATGCCAGACCTCAAAAAATTTTTCCTTTTGGTCCTTGAGTGACCACAGTAAGCAAAGCCACTACCAATCTGTGATGGACGTGTGGGAGAAAGCAGTAAAGTTGTATTCCTTTGGGGTTCTGCTATTTTTCAGGTTGTTTTGTAACTCAAGTGTCATCTAGTCTATCCTCACTGATTCAGGTCATGCTGAAGTCAGTCCACAATATAGAGCAGCAGCTGATAACTTACCAATGGAAATGGAGAGAAAGAAACAGCCTGTCCCTAGGGAAAGCTTTCTTTCTGTACATGAAGTGACAAAAACCAAACACTACAACAGCAAACAACAAACAGAAACTACTAGGCAAATACCTACAATGTTGCAGCTGGCCTGTAACTCACATAGTTCTCTTGGCTGCCAAAACATAGAAACGACTAGAACTCATTTGAGTATAAGGGACTAAGGAGTCATTAGCAAATGACTAACGCTTAGTCTCCTAAGCAAAGGAAAAGCTAGAGGAAGAAAAAGAGATAGACGTTAGAAGAAATATAAGACCATTAGAGAATCAGTTGAGGAGATTGATGGAGATTTCCAGGAGAAAAGAAAAAAGGATATTAACCTGGAAATGAAATAATTCAAGTTCATTTTCTAGAAATGAAAGAAATACTTTTCATAAATGAAAAAAATTCAGAGTCCTCTGCATAAAGATCGAAAACCTGCCAAGCATACTGTACTAAAGTCAGAATACTGGGAACAGTGAGAAGATCCTAAAAGGTTTAAGAGAAAAGGGATAGAGCAAGGGGTAGGGAGAGAGAAGAAGAAGGAGGAAGGAGAGGAGAGAGAAAGGAAAAGAAGGAAGGAGGGAGGAAGGAAGGAGGGATGGGAGGAGTGAAGGAAAGCAGATTTCTGAAAAGCATCAAGAATCAGAATGCCATCGGGGCGCCTGGGTGGCTTAGTCGGTTAAGCGTCCGACTTTCGCTTAGGTCATGATCTCGCGGTTCGTGGGTTTGAGCCCCGCGTCGGGCTCTGTGCTGACTGCCAGCTCAGAGCCCGGAGCCTGTTTCAGAGTCTGTGACTCCCTCTCTCTCTGACCCTCCCCTGATCACACTGTCTCTCTCTCTCTCCTAGAAATAAATAAAACATTCAAAAAAATTTAAAAAAAAAAAAGAATCAGAATGCCATCGGCGTTAAAATAACATTAAGTGCTGTATAAAATAGACCCAAAATATTAAATGGCTCAAATATATGAATTCATTTCTCAGCAGCTCCTCTATATTTAGTAATTCGGGGACTACGGCTTTTCCTTATATTGGGAACTTCTGTTCTCTAGAACCCCAATGTCCCCTGAATCCAGCTGGCAAGATAGGAAAGAAAGTGTGTAGGAAGCATACTCTTTTCTTAAAAGACTTCTCCCGAAAAGAAAACACATCCTGTGTACCGATGTTGCATTACTACTGGGACAGTCGTAACTACAGGAAAGGCTGGAGCGTACGCCACACAAGGCATAAGATCGACAAAACTTCTGGTGGCCAGCTGCAGCCCAGAGGGGGACGTAGGGCCCCTGAGGCCACTGGCAGTAAAAAGCCTGGTTCCCTCCCGGATCGAAGGAAATGAAATGATGCTTCTGTGCATCATTTTTACAGTAATATACTATGATCCTTAACCTTGGTAAAAGCATGCTATAAATATTCATTAGTTCCAGCCTCTAAATCTCTACCAACTAAGTAGAATACGATCCAGGTATTAGGAAAGAGTAGAAACTATGCAAAACAAAAAAGTTGGTGAATCCAAGAGACTCAGAGAAAGAAGGGAGAGAAGGGTGCGGGAGGAAGACACTACACATAGTAACTAGAAGAACCAGAATTCTGCTTGGCCCAAAGGCTGAAGGCTGTGCTTCTCAAAGCAAACAGAGGGAGCCTTGTGCCCACAGAGAACAAGAGGGAGTAGCATGATAGCTTGATTGAGGTTAGAAGCAGGGTTAAATTGAAGGGGGGAAGAAAACTCAAAAAAAGTCCAACAAGAAAAACCCATGTTCAGGAGGACTGAAATTAGAAACCCAGTTAGAACCACTGGAACCTAAGAATGGCCTGAGTCAGGCCAGGAGATCCAGCAGCTCACTTTTCCTTTGCCATCATTGACCTCAAACACGTACGTTCTTTGCCTTTTCTGGTTTTATTACACTTTGTACAATGTGCAGCAGCAAAATGTACAAAAAATAGAAACCAAATTTCCTAAGAACAGAAACAGTGGTTTTATAGAGAAATGGAATAATGGTTACAGTTTGTTTCCAGAAGCATTTGCTTTATCTCAAAGGGGCTGAGAAATAGAGAAGGAGAATGTTAACCAGTGCAGACAGTGAGCATTAACGGCCGGAACTATCAGAGAGAAAGTTGAAGGCAGAAGATCTTCCAAGGAATCAAAGGACCAAGGTCTACAATCAACCGGTTGAGATGCAATAATAAGGAGATCACTTTCTTGAGTCTACTATGTGCTAGACACTATGTTATGGACTTTTCATGTAATAGTTCATATCTTCCCCCCACCCCAATAACTTTATTCCATTTTACAGGTTCAAAAACCGAACTACAGAATAACTAGAGCAGTAAGTGGCATGCAAGTTCCAACTCGTTCTGTCTTATTCCACTACCTACTTGGATGAGCTGCATTAGATTGGTAACCAAAATGGGTACTGAGGATTAAAAATCAAACGTCTTCATGAGAATCACAAAGAAGATGACATGATCTGTTATGTGCATTTCAAAAATCACTCTGGCCGTTGTGCTGACACCGAAGTGGGGGAAATGGTACAGGTGGAGAGAACCTTGGGAAACTATTGAGTAGTCTTGGAGAGAGAATGGCAGGTGGTAAGCAGAGGTCAGATGTGAACCTCATTGAAGTGACTTGCCAATGCATTGAATGTAGGAACAAGAGAAAGAAAGTAATCAAGCATGAGTCCCTGTTCCTGTGTTGGAAAACTGAGTGGAAGCTAGTGCTATTTAATATGCTGGGAAGGCTGGGGGGAAAACAAGTTTTTGGGTTTTTAAAATAATTTTTAATGTATATTTACTTTTTAGAGAGAGACAGAGTGAGAGTGGGGGAGGGTAGACTGGGGAAGACACAGAATCTGAAGTCTCTGCAGGCTCCAGGCTCTGAGCTGTCTGCACAGAGCCCAATGGAGGGCTTGAACCCATGAACCATAAGATCATAACCTGAGCTGAAGTCAGGTGCTCAACCGATTGCACACCCAGGTGCCCTGAAAACAAGTTGTTTTGATGAGAAAGAGGGCAAGAGTTGCATTTGACCTATTAAGTTTTGAACATATTAGGCACTTACACTTTGTTTATTTTTAGAGAAGGGGAATAGGGGCAGAGAAAAAGAGGGAGAGAGAATCTTAAGCAGACTCCACACTCAGCACAGAGCCAGATGCGGAGCTTGATCCCATGACCTTGGGATCATGACCTGAGCCAACATTAAGAGTTGATGCTCAACTGACTGAACAACCCAGGCATCTCCATATTAGACATTTGTAATCCTTACAAAAGTTTTACAAAATAGATATTATTATCATCCCATTTTATAAGCAAGAGAGTTGGATGTCCAGGGGTATATTAAATTCCATCATCCTAAGTAGTGAAGATAGAATTCCTTCTCAGGTATTTTTGAAGGTCATGGAACTTGAAGAGTTCCATAAGTGCCCCCACTGCTCCTCTAAGCATATCCAATAGATTTCTGGGTCTTTGAAATCCAGAGAGCAGAGGCTACTCAATTTGGGTCTTCCATATCACTTAGCATCAGCCCTAGAAAAGCAATAATTTCAGAATGTTCAGGGTTTTAAACATATATAAGCATTATTTGAAAGTGAAATCACTTTCTCATCCCAAGACGGATGAGAAATATATTCTTGGAAATATCCTCCCTTCAATATCCTGACTAAGGAGGTGAACTTGGGAGGTAGGAGGAGTGCCTCCCACATGTATGTAAGTACTTGAGAACTGCTTTATTATTGTACCTTCTGCTTCCAAGGAAAACCTAAACTGCTGTTAGTAAACAAAATAAAGGAACCAAAATAGAAAGGCAGACTTTGCAAACACAGAAGTTACAGAATAAAAACCTGCTTAATAATCTCCATGTCACCTTTTGAAATTCCTTTTCACCTCAGTCATCTTAAAAACTGTGGTCTTAGGGTGCCTGGGTGGCTCAGTCAGTTAAGCATCCAACTTTAGCTCAGGTCATGATCTCATGGTTTGTAGGTTCAAGCCCCACATGGGGCTCTGTGCTGACAGCTCAGAGCCTGGAGCCTGCTTTGAATTCTGTGTCTCCTTCTCTCCTCTGTCCCTCCCCTGCTAGTACTTTGTCTTTCTCTGTCTCTCAAAAATAAATAAATGTTAAAAAAAAATAAAAAGAAAACAACAAAACTGTGGTCTTATTAATAATTTAAGTGACTAACAAAAAGGGTGGCTTAAGTAAATGTCATATTTTTAACATGCATTTGTGTATTACTAAAAGCCTTTATGAATCAGATAATAACCTTTCTGAATCTAATAGCTAAAATCTCCCTATTCATGAGTCCTGTGAAACATTCATGATTTATACCTAAGGCCTGAGTTTCCACTGTACTTAGAGAGCTTCCCTCCGTATTAATTGGTGTGTGTGTGTGTGTGTGTGTGTGTGTGTGTAAGCAGAGTAACCTTTAGTTTTCTTAAGCTTTCCAATAGTTAGTATTTTGTTCCATAGACATAACCATGTTTCTATGAATATATTTACAATTTCAGTTGATCCAATCTGCTCTCTTTTTAAGACTACTAAACTGAATATAGTGCTTTGATCTTTTTCAGTGTTCTGCCTAAATGAACTTTGCATGAAGCAAAATGATTTTTTAAAATGTCTTATAATCTTTATCCATTTTTGGATAAAGAGAGAAAGAGAGAGAGAGACAGAGTGCAAGTTGGAGAGGGACAGAGAGAGGGAGACACAGAACCCGAAGCAGGCTCCAGGCTGGAAGCGATCAGCACAGAGCCAGATGCGGGGCTCCAACTCGGGAATGGTGAGATCATGCCCTGAGCCGAAGTTGGACACTTAACTGATGGAGCCACCCAGATGCCCCTGAGAGCAAAATGATTCTTGGGCAACAACAACTGTAGGGAAAGTGAAGTACATCTGACAAAATTCCCCCCTAAACATTCCTTCGGCTCTGTGAGATTGTTTTCTCTCAGACATCTGGGTCCTTTGATTCAGTCCAGTATGTTGATTAAGACACTGATTAAGAATAAAGGCCCTGGAGTCCCACGGCCAAGGTCCTAATGCCAGACCTACGAGTTACCCGCTCACTGAGTCTGGTCGTCCTCTGCAAGAACAATAGTATCCTATACTGGAATATAGTTTCCTCAACAATTCATAGACTGCTTGAAAATTTAACTAGTAAGTGACTTAAACAATTTCTAGCACAGATGTAAGGCTAAGTATTGTTTTTCTCCGTGCTTGTTTCTATACAAATACATGGCATGTATTTAATTTCTGTTTTACTCAGTATTAGTCTTTTTCTCCTTAAAACAATTGTCATCCACCAATGAAAGAAAAAAATCATAGTTCTTGGCCTAGTTGTAGAAATGAATAAATACATTTGGGCTAATTAAGACCTGTGAATCAATAATATTCCTCAAAAAACTAGAAACATCTATGAACTTCAACTGAAGAGTTTTTAAAGAAATTAAATGTGAGCATTGTTACCTATAACATGTTTGACATATAAAAGATAACGCCTGGGTAGTAGAAACTACACATTCTCAACTGAATGACCACTGCTAAATTATGCACTGGGAAACCAAGCAAAATTGAAATCAGTATTGGGGCTCCTGCGTGAGTCAGTAGGTTAAGCATCCGACCTCAACTCAGGTCATAATCCCACAGTTAGTGGGTTCAAGTCCTATCTCTGTGCTGACAGCTCAGAGCCTAGAGCCTGCTTCGAATTCTGTGTCTCCCTCTCTCTCTGCCCCTCCCCTGCTCATGCTCTGTCTCTCTCTCTCTCTCAAAAAAAATGGGTATTAAAAAAAAATTTTAAGAAATAATTTGAATCAGTATCTTTTTTCAGGACATTAGAAGGCAGAAAATGAATGCACTATTACGCCGGTCTGGAGACACAGCTATTTCATGCTCATCATATGATGACCATTCTACGTGCTCCTAAATGTAGCAACAGCCTTCCAACTGTTGCCCAATACTTCGCTGAAACCCGGCTCCTGAGTTTCCAGAAAACTTTTTGTAGAGTTACCAACATAAGAGAGAATGATAGCGTGCTTACCATCTTCTTTGCCCGAGTTCTCTTCCATCAGATATCTGCATTTCTGTGCTCACTGTCACCTCACAGACAGACTCACAGGGACAACACTGTAGAGAACAGAACACCATCCCCCACCCTGAACTCTGTATCTTTCAGCTCTACTTTTCTTCCCAGATTGTATGATCACTAGACACAAGTTAAATTTATTTATGAGCATTGAGACTTTTTTTTTTTGTTCACTGCTACTTGGCAAATAGTTGAGGCTAAATAAATAAATATCTCTTGAGTAAATGAATACATTTTTTACACGTTTAAATATGTATACCTGTCACATATGATACATAAGGTTTGTCTTCACTCTGCCATCATAACAACTGTGGAAAAGGTGAAGCCATGACAAGCTGTCTTAATAATGGATGAGAAATGTTTTATTTTTCTGGAATCTTTCAAATTTTTTGTTAAAACATTAAAAAATTCTCTTAATGTCAGTTCTAGATGTATAGGTGCATCAAAAACACAGGACAACTAGTATTTATTTATTTCCTTATTATTAATGTTTATTTTAATTTTGGGAGAGAGCATGAGCAGGGGAGGGGAAGAGAGACAGCGGGGGCCGGGGGAGGGGAGTACAGAAGATCCAAAGCGGGCTCGCAACCATCAGCAGTGAGCCTGATGTGGGGCTCAAACACATGAACCATGAGATTATGATCATCAGAGAGGCCAAAGTTGGGACGCTTAACCCACTGAGCCACCCAGGCACTCCTAAAACTAATACTTATTCAGCACGCTGTAATTTAAAGCATTAGAAACACTGACAACCAAATTGCTTGCTTTCTTTGTAAAACTATGAATCAAGAATAGTTTGGAGAGTGTGGGGCTTCGTCTCATCATATACCACAGAGTGAGAGCATCTTTATTATACCTGGGTGAGCTGTCATAACTCCTCTTTAAGTTAAGATCGACCGAACCAACATTTTCATATCATGAAATGTCTCAGGATTCTTTTAATGTGATATGTTTTGTTTTGTTTTGTTTTGTTTTGTTTTGTTTTGTTTGCCAGTGTCACTTCTGGGACCTCTTCATTTTTTTTTTTTCCTTTGCAGACCTCCATCATTTATGCTCATTGATGAGGTCAGCTTTGCTAAGTCCTTCTGGCCCCACATCTAGAGCCCCTGGAACCTCTGCAGTGTCACCATTTCCTTCCTTTTAACTCCATTTACATTTGATTGGAATCATGCCCAGTTATTTGCACAATGTGGTAAATGTTTCTGTCGTACTGCACAGATATTGTCTGTTTTTACCTCCTGCCGTAGTACTTAAATGTTTTCAGTTGCGCGCTTTATGACACACATCTCCCAAAACTCAGTTAAAGTTACATGATCTCTAGATATAGTATCAACAGCCTGTCCTCAAATCCATATACAAAAACAGGCTTTCGATGTTAAAACGCCCTCATGGCCCATTGGCTGGATTAATGAAGCTGTGTTTGGTGGTAAAAAGCAAAATTTTCCATTTTCGAGTTCCTAAGAGAAACAGAATGACAGTCCTCATGCTTTAGAAGTTAAACTGCTTGGCCTACATCATCTCTTTACAACTGGGAGACCAGTAGTCGACACAATTGCATACTTCCCTTTCTGTCCATGGGCTGAGCAACATCTCTGCGGTTGCCAGCTACCGACAGCCTTTGGAAAAGGTGATGTGAAGGTCATTGATCATGATTGGCATTTTCTATTTACGTAATGATTTGTGGGCTAAGGGGCCAGCAGCAAAGTTTATACTTTATGCAATTGCTCGGTAAATATTCTGTGAACACTGAAATTTAAACTGTGTCATTGAGGGAGGTCAATTGTGTTGTTTCACTGAGGTAACTGAAATTCATGCATGTTGGAAACATGCAAAGTGAGGAATTCATATACTTCACATATAGGGTTATGAAAGTACGTGTTTCTGGAACCGAAATTTGTGTTGTCCTAAAAGAGAAAAGCAACTTAATAAAGTGTAGGGTAGGGGCATCTGGGTGGCTCAGTCGGTTGAGTGTCTGACTTCAGTTCAGGTCCTGATGTTGTGGTTCATGGGTTCGAGCCCCGTGTCGGGCTCTGTGCTGACAACTCAGAGCCTAGCCTGCTTCTGATTCTGTGTCTCCCTCTTTTTCTGCCCCTCCCCTCTTGCTCTCTGTTTCTCTCTCTTAAAAAAAGAATAAACATTAAAAAAATAATAAAGTGTAGGATAGAGGATGTAAATCTAGCCAAGTGATAACAGAGAGAAAGAGCTAGAAAGAAGAGAGTGGAGAAATTCATATCTTGTCTCAGTAAGAAGCAGAAATTTGCTTAGACTGCATTCTTCAGCTAATTCAAGGAATTTATGGACACAGGAACCAGGAAGGATAGACTGAGTCAACCTGTCCCCGCAGCAGGAGACTGCCTAGAAGAACAGTTTTAGCCTAAATCTGAAGATTTGGTTTGATTTCAGTTTGAATGGACTTCGTCTCTGGAGACTGCTTTCAGACAAATGTCCAGCAGGCATCAGGGAGGGAAGCCAGGGGACTTCAAGCCGCAGAGCTCCTGCTGCCCAGGAGCATAATCAGGACACCTGTCATGACTTGGTGCTAGGAAATAGGAAATCCACATTGAGCTGAGGGCAAAAGCAAAGGCCTGAGCAGGGTGACAGTGTTTTATCGGGGAAAGGAGAAACATGCCTTATTTTGCTTTCAAAGGTGGAAAACTAGCTCCTGAGCTCCACTCCACCTAGCCTGACAAGCCTAGTCTCACTCCACCAGCATCCTTCCTTCTCAGCACCACCTGTAAGCACAGATTTCCAGCCTCATACCAGGCATGGAGTCCTGTGGACTCTTATTACCTTCTCCCCATTCACGTCTGCCAGCTAGAAGCCTTGGTTAATCCTACCCCCGAGGCTATGGTATTGGCTTTGCTTTCCCAGTTGGTAAGGAAAATTTTAACCTCCTAGTAATTGCCTAGATCTAGCTCTACAAAGATCTGGTCAATAATTTCTTTCCCTTTCCCTAGAAAGAGCAACGTTCATCACCTACTCCTCTCACCCTCAAGTTCCCCCTCCATGGTTTCTTTCCATCTCTAAGCTATCAGTTAGATGTCCCCACATATCTCCACTGATCTCTTATTTGGAATTGTTCATCACAAACTGTAAAATGTATTTAGGTTATGTTCCAGAGAATGGAGTCGATTATTCTCATTGACCTTTCTTTATCTCTATGCATTTTGGAATACTATAGGTAATACCCATAGACCCCTGGTTGGGCTGCAGCCCTTTGACTTCTACAATGAAAAATGCAATACTCAGTAAGCAAAATGTACTTGACCTTTACTTAACCATATGACCTTATGTGACCAGGTGACCTTGAGCAAGTAATTTAGCCTCTAAATGCTTTGGTTTTATCATCTGCAAAGTGGGAATACTAACAAAGCCTACCTCATAGAGATGTAATAAATGAGTTACTATGTACAAAGCTCTGAAATTATGTCTGACCCATAGTATGTGCTCCATATGTTAGATTTATGGTTTTTGGAGAAAAGTGTCATTTAATCCTAACAGCACTACAATGTAAGCGCTATCATCCTGTTTTAAAGAGGAAAACACTGTAACTGAAGCACAGAGGGGTTAAATAAGTTTTCCAAAGTCACAATGTAAGTAAGCATTCACCTCTATGAACTCATGCAGTCTGACTTCAGAACTCATTTTCTTAATCTCAGGGTTATGCTGCCTCTTGAGAGAATTGGTTTTGAGAAGGCAGGGCTCATAACAGAATATATATTATATGGAAATATTCATGGGGCATATAACTCAACTGCAGGTCAGGTACTTTAAAAACATTTCCAGCAGATCCATGCTCTCTTCAGACTAATGAGGAGATTAGGCCATTATTGTAATTATTCTTTTCAGAATTGAGGTCTCTGTAAAGGAAGCAGTGCAGTTTTATAGAAAGAGTATTTCCTTTAAAGTCTGACTCAGTTCTATATCTACAGGCAAGTGATAAAAATTCTCTGCCTCTGTCTGATCGTCTGTAAAATGTCAGTGACAGTGCCAACCTCATGGCACTGTCCTGTGCACTAAATGAAACAATATATAGAAAATAACACAGTCTCATTCACATGGCAGATATCAAAATTATTAATTTTTTTCTTCCTTTAAAAATGATATACTAGATTTTTTCCGGTGATAAAAATAGTAATGCCCTCCACAATGATGTTGTTCTCATAGGGAAGAGAGCCCACGCCAGCCTTTCATATACACAGTCAATCGTCAAGTGTGAAGCTCAACCTAGGAACAGACCCTCCTACCTACTGCTTCACTGCAGGGGGGGGGCGGGGCGCGGGGAGAGCTTCATCCTGAGATGGCAGCTGTGGGAGGGAGCGTAGAGGCAGAAGAGTATCTTCCTTTCACCTTTATCCAAGGAGCAGAAGTGATAGTTTTGTTGAAATTTTGCCTTTCCCTCTCTCCTTAAACACTTGACATTTTCAGTATCTTTTCCTCCTTTTAATGTCATTTTGATATCATCATTTCAATTATCGGGTTTCCCTTATAAGAGTACTTAGATTTCAGTCTTAGAAAATACAGTATAATAGCGATTTCCTTTGTCAGCATTGCCAGGTAAAAGGAGGTAAAACTGGAATTGGGGGGACCAGAAGTGAGTGAGAAAAAAGAGCAATTCTATGAACTAGAAACTTGTCACCAAATATTACATCTACCTTCCTGATGATGGATCGGACTGATCCCATGTAGCCAGGAGCAGGTGTATCTATAGACACATGTATACACACACACGTATACACATACACATGTGTACATATGTGCATGTGTACACATAAGAGTTTGTTATAAAGAGTTAATCTTACTCAGCTGGGTAAGCTGGCTACATGGACTCTGGAAGGCTGTTGTCTTCACGTCTGAAGCTGGGGCTCAAAGTGCATAAGCAGGCAGTGAGGAATGACGGATGAATATAAAGTGGAGGAAAGAGAGGACAGCCTGGAACCCAAACGCACAAGCTAGAGCCCATGGGGACAAACTGAAACCTAAATCAGTTCGTGCTGTCTTTGATCTTGGTACCGTGGATATCCTACAGAATCCAGGTTCTTCTTCACAGAACTAAACACACACACCTCAGCGCAGGCCACAGAGAAGCTGGGGATAGATCCAGGACTTTGTGGAGCATTTACAGGCCCAGCCAGCGCCGCACTCCATCGAGGTGAGCCAGCAGATGGGAGACAAGGTGGGTGTGGGCTCCAAAATGGCTGCCACCTCCCTGCCACCCTCAGAATCTTCTACAAGAATTTCTTTTGGGCCAGTGTAATCAGAAACATACAGAAAAGGGAATTCTGGTAGTTTGGCTTAGCCAAGTTGATACATTACTAAGATATATAGAGAGATATATATATGCCTGAAATATATACTTATGTGTGTGTGAGTGTGTGTATCCCCAAATTTAGCAGCTTAAACAAGAAGCACCTCTTAAACAGTGTCTGAGGTCAGGAATCCAGGAATAGCTTAAGTAGGTGGTTCTGCCTCAGGGTCTCTCACAAGGCTGCGGTTAGCTGTGGCTGAAGTCATCTGAAGGCTTGACTGGGTTAAGGATCTATTTTTCCCAGGTCCGTCATGTAGCTGTTAGCCAGAGGCCTGAGCCCACTACTGTGTAGACTTTTCCACAGGGCAGCTTACGACATCCCAGTAGCCTCCTGTGGAGGGAAAGATTGGAGACAGAGACAGACCGTTGCATCTTCTAACTGAACCTCAGAACTGACATACTTACGCTTCTGCCATATTTTATTTGTCACACAGTCCATCCCCAGTACTGTATAGGAGGGAAATACACAGAATGGAAATACTGGAAAATAGAAATCATTAGGAAACTTTTTTTAATGTTTGTTTATTTATTTATTTTTGAAAGAGAGAGCAGGGGAGGGGTGGAGTGAGAGAGAGAGAATCACAAGCAGACTCTGTGCTGTCAACGCAGAGCCCAATACAGGGCTCAAACCCACCAACTGTGAGGTCATGACCTGAGCCAAAATCAAGAGTTAGCTGCTCAACTGAATGAGTGACCCAGTCACCCCTAGGGAACATATTAAAGGCCACCTGTCACAATGTCACATCTGAACAGTTCTATAACACCGCCTTAAAAAAAAAAAAAAAAGCCTTCAGGGATGCCTGGATTAGGGTGCCTTCAGGAACACCGGTCAGTTAAGCATCAGACTCTTGATTTCTGCTCAGGTCATGATCTCACAGTTTGTAAGTACGAGCCCTGCAACAGGTTCTACACTAGCAGTGCAGAGCCTGTTTGGAATTCTTTTTGTCTCTCTCTCTCTCTCTGCCCCTCCCCTGCTCCTGCACACATTCTCTCTCTCTCTCTCTCTCTCTCTCTCAAAATAAATAAATAAACATTTTTAAAAAGTGCCTTCAATTTCAGGGTAGGCTATTGGTTCTCTTCTGATTAAGGAATGGTAGGTATCCTCTATTCATTTTATCTGTGAACTCCATCCACTTCTCTGGAAACAACACCTTTAATACCAGTTTTTTTCTTTTGTATTGGATTCTCTTTTATAGCACAGTTTTGTAAACATTGTCACATTTGAGCCTCAGACAGCTAGAAAGAGGACAAAGCTGGGGTTCAAATGCAAGTCATTCTGTTTCCAAGATGAAAGTTAATTTTACACGTCTACAGCTAACTTTATAACATTTGGCTTGTCAAAAAAGCCATTCTGCATTATTAATATTACTGAAAGGCTCATAACTAACTGACAGAATTTAGAAAAGTTTATTTCTTCTTCACTCCCATTACAAGTAATTTTTTTTTAGGCTGACTAGATCTATTCAGTACTATTTTCCTATTTGCCATTTTAAAACCTAATTACATGCTTTATGCTAGTTTGTATTTTTGTATCTGTGAAGTATATGGGGCATAGCTTTCTCAACTACAAAACATCTTGCCAAATATAGTTACATACATTTTAATGTTTTCGTAGTTTTTTTAAGCTAGTGAGTCTCCTTATATAAATTATTTCTTGGATGTAAATTAGACAACTTAGAAGTGACAAACTACTTTTCCAGTTATAGCTGGTATTATTTAGCTACTCAGTATCCTTTTGTTACAGATATAGCCTGTATAGCTACAAAGTGGCTTCTCTGAACCCCTGAACCATGGCTGGATTTCCAGATTCCAGCCTTTTCCCCTATTTGGTGAATTGACCCAGTAATTCAACAAGAAGCAAAAAAGGGATCCTAACGGCCTCTGAGTAGTGAGCCCCTTCACATCTGGCTCCTGCTTCTTCCCTATGATTCACTATAGCCCAATTTACCCCCTAAATAAAGATATTTCCATGTCTTGAAGCCACAGAGGAGTCCCCAAAATGTTTTTTTCCTTCCCAAAATGGCATCTCCCTTTCCTAGTCCTGAGTGGAAATATATTAATACTCTAGCACTTTGAGTAATAATGTCTCCTCGGCTCCATCTTCAGACCGGCGTCCAGCCCGCTACCGATGTGCTTTGCACCTGACCATCAGGATGGACCATAGTTTCATCTCTCTCCAGCATTTCCCTGTTTACTTTTCTACATTATTCCACTGACTACGCTCCTTGAGCAACTCGTTAGCTCCTTACGGGACTCACCAAGCTGTGTGTTCTTGAATCAATCTACCAGTCCTTCTTGACGTTTCTGGGTAAATAGGGTAGAATGACCTCACTTTATAGTGTAAGTATTTCATAAAAAATATGTTTATAATGTGGCCACTTGTATTTTGTTGGTTTATCTTAAGATGTATTCTTGCCTAGCACTTTATTTAAGTGACTTTATTTCCTCCTACTGGGTTATGCTGTGATTTATCTACTGACGGAACTCTTCTTTCTCCAAGTCGTTTCCCTGCATTTTTATTTCCAGAGTGCCGCAAAGGGTCTACCCATAGTAATCACTTACTAAGCGATGAGTGGAATAAATGTGCTCTTCAGTGACCAAAGGCTTCTGCCAGGTTTTATCTAACATCTGTCCCCCTTCTCCTCCTGGGGTGGTCATCTCTGAATCAGGTCTTTGACATGCAGCTCTGCCCTCTTACACCCCAGTGAGAACTGAACACTGAAACAATCTCCAGGGAAAAGGATTTGCGCAGAAATGCTGTCTGGAGGTCCTCGCGATATCCCTGCCCTAATAGGAAACGTTTGTCAGGGATCCTAGTTGCAATCAACAGATAATGACTCTGGCTGATTAAGCAAAAAGAGAGTGTATTCAAAGCGTATTCAACAATCTCAAAATTGCCGGGAAGGCTGGTGAACCAGACTTCAGGCCAATTCGCAGGAAGAAAGCCCAAAACCTCACAACAGAATTGGCCTGATGGAAAAACCTGCAGTCGCGGCTGCTTTCCTTCCCACTGAGAACCAGAGAAAACTTGGCAATGGCCTCCCCTTCGATGCTACTTCTGTGCCAGGAACTCTGCCTTAAACCCTCTGGGAAGCTGCCTCTGCCGCCGCCAAGGCTCAAAGTTTAATGCATCTGTTGCCACATTCCCCGGCCAGGATGGAAGCTCCTGTCAAGGCCAATACTCTCCTGTTGCTTCGTGACTGACACAGCCCGGCCCCAGTGTCTGCACTTTATCTGCCAGCCAGTCTGGGAATTTGAGTTATGACACAATGAAGAAGCAGGACGTACTGTAGGAATCGTGTAGGGATTTACCCAAATCTTTCAAAGGAGATGGCTCACTGTTAAAATGACAACTACATTACCAGAGACCAAGTCAAACTTGCTGCCCTGACTTCTTAACCTCCATCTTCCTTTCAACACTCAGCTTGGAATCTTAGTATCCCTAACTCTAGGTGAGAGTTTTACTCCAACATCCGGGAGGATGGATGCACACTGGCCAAAACAGCCCATCTAATTTCTCTTTGTAGAATCATGAGACTAGATGACGACAGAAACTATGACTTTATGTCCCTCCTGATAACCAACTTCAGATGACCTGTTTATGGCATCTGTTCATGAATCATTTGGTTGAAATCGATTAAATGTGGCATGATGGTGCTACTAAAGGAAGGATATACTATTCATCTCTAGGGCAAATATTATGTATTTCTTAAATTGGAAAGGATTTGGCACACAGGTTATAATTTCCTTTGTTATATTTTCGATAGAATGATAGGATGTATTTTGACAATACCAATTTCGATGTGCCATGTTAAAAATCTTTTCAGAAGTGAAAAGTAGGCAGGATCACACTGATGGAAAATGTCTAACTCAAGGTCATCTTTCAATGCCTTGTGCTTACAGCCATATTCTATAACTTCAAAAATTCTTCATGAAAATTTTGAGAACCTGGTGTCATAATTTTTGCTTTAAATTCCAGTGAGTTTTCTTTTAACTCCATTTCAACCACATGTTCATATGGTCAAAATCAACTCATCATCTTCCCACAAAAGTATTCCACTTCCGAGTTCTCAAACACAAGAATCCCTTCTCCGACCATGTCATTTCCCCCCTCTCTTCTTCTGTGATATCTCCTGAACCCCATCTCCCTGAGACTTCCAGACCCCACATGTCTCCCTGTTATTCTATGATATCATCTTTTTTAAAAAATATTTTTTAAAAATTTTAATGTTTATTTTTATTTTTGAGAGATAGAGACAGAGCATGAGCAGAGATGGAACAGAGAGAGAGGGAGACACAGACTCCAAAGCAGGATCCAGGCTCTGAGCTGTCAGCACAGAGCCCAATGTGGGCCCAAACCCTCAGACTATGAGATCATGACCCTGAGCTGAAGTTGGATGCCCAACCAACTGAGCCACCCAGGTGCCCCTGATAATCATCTTTTTATAATTTGCCTTGCCATCCAGCTGGACCAGAATCCTAGAGTCACATCATAAATCTTTATCGTTAAATAGCCCTCGAGTTTCTCTGTCTCAGCTTCCACACCAAAGCTGCCACACCTTGCCGAAGAAAGTAATAAAATCATACTGAGGAGATTGTTAAATGTGTGCTCTCTAACTTTGGGTGACTGCCCAGATGTAAGTCTATCATTTCTTGTCAAAGTCCTAAAATCAAAAATGGTTCAAAGAAATATCTTCTCTCCTTAAACTCCCCCTTACCTCCTACCTTTGGCAGATGGGTTTTGTTTTGTTTTTTCTTTTACTCAACTGAACAATCAACCTCCACCAAACCCATGCTGCCTGCCCAGGGATAAAATGCTGCACATATTGGTAAAGTCGACAGCATGAGTATGTGAGATTTTAGTGTACTGTCCCCAAGGCCACAACTCTGGTTTAGGCTCATATTCAAAGGCAGATTTACATGAAGTAAATACATTAAGCTTTGAGGCCCTTCATTTATACCAATCCCAAGGCCCTGGAAGGGACCTGTGTTCATTTTCTATTACTATGTAATAAATTACTTCACAATTTAGGAGTTTAAAGCAACACACATTTGATCTCACGTTTCCTTTGGTTCAGGAATCAAGGCACAGCTTAGCTGGATCCTGTCATTCAATATTTCTCATAAGGCTTCAATCAAGGTGTTGACCAGAGCTAGGATCTCATCTAAAGACTCATCTAAGGAAGGATTGATGTTCAAATGTATGTGGTAGTCGACAGATGTTCAGTTCCTCAAAGGCTGTTGGACTGACAGATTCCTGCTTCGGTTTCTAATTGGCTATTGGCCAAAAGCCACACTCAGTTTCTTGCCACAGGGACCTTCCTAATATGATGTTTTATAAAAGCCAGCAAGGGAGTCTGCTAGCAAGAGGGCGATGACTATCTTATGTAACTGAATCCCATTACCTCTGTCACATTCTATTGGTTAAAAATGAATCTCTAGGTCAGCCTACACTCAAGGGGAAGAGATTACACAGGATTATTAATTCTAGGAGACAGGGACCACTGGAGTCATATTAGAGTATGCCTAGAGTCACAGGGCTCTAGGAATTTGTTCAGTAGGTCATATGCTTTCATAAAAGTTGTAAAAATAAGATATATTAACTACAGTTGGTTAAGACTACATCTCTTTCCACCTCAACACCCCCTCCATCCCATGTCCCCCAGCAACACCCACACCTTTTGTCAAGTGGCATGGAAATGATTACAGGAATTTTGTAATAGAAACAAGAGGAAATGAGTTGGAAGTTATTAGGGGTGAGTTTAGTGTGGTCTGTTGAGTGGTTCATAGTCACTTCTTGGGCAGCTAACTTATTCCTAATTTCTCAGGTATAGGAAGAGTTTCCAAGAATAGGCCAATTACCTACTATGCTGACTCAGTCAGCCTCACCGTACAAAGCAGAGGTCATGTCTTGATAATGAAAGTGCTCTCAGATGTTCAGCACTGTCGGCGGTAGGGAACGAGTTACAAAGTTTGAGAGGTATAGAGCCTGAAGTTTGTGTGTGGGGAACTCAGTCATCGATATTTTGTACAAGTGCAGGATTCAGTTCTCATCAATGCCTTGTCAAGAATATATTCAATGATGTAACATATACAATTATAAATATACCATTTGTTTTGTTTTCTTTTCTGACAGCTATGTATGAAGTAGAATTATTAGATGTCCTGTGTATAAAACCACAGCATGTACATCTCTCTGTAAAACTTTCATATATTCAGTCATATTGGAATCGATCTTAATGTGGCATTACCAATTGAAAATTGTAAAATTAGAAGAGAATTTTCTAAATTATCAATAAATTTTTGGGGCACCTGGGTGGCTTAGTCGGTTAAGCGTCCGACTTTCGCTTGGGTCATGATCTCGTGGTTCGTGGGTTCGAGCCCCGCGTCGTGCTCTGTGCTGACTGCCAGCTCAGAGCCTGGAGCCTGTTTCAGAGTCTGTGACTCCCTCCTTCTCTGACCCTCCCCTGCTCACGCTGTCTCTCTCTCTCCTAGAAATAAAAATTAAAAAATAAAATAAAAATAAATAAATAAATAAATAAATAAATTTTTTAAACTGTGGTGAATCATACCACAGGACAAAATATTATCTTTCCATTCTCTCTATAAACTCATGACTTTTTTTTCCTTTAAATTAATATTTAATACTTGGTTTTGTATTACTTTTATTAAGTTGTCCAATTGTGTAGGCTTCAGGTCCCACAAAAACTGGATCCCTCACCGATTTCTGACCACCATTGGCCTAGGCTAGTTCATCCAACTTCTTAAATGACCCATTGTCACCCCAAGGAAACACTCCAATCACGTCACTGCCCTGCTGCAAAATCTTTACTGTCTCCCCATCACAGAAGTCCTCTAAACTTTTTAGTTTGGCAAATGAGAGTCCCAGTCTAATTTTTAGTTGTATTGTCAATAGCTCCTTGGTTTTGTTTTCTTTTGTTTCCAGCAATTTGGTTCCTTATTATCACAAAAATATCGCTTGGGTCCCTTCTCTCCATATTTCCCCTTTTCTCTCATTTTTATTTTTCAGTCTTGCTCATTCATTAAGACCTACCCCACATACTTCCTTTCTGAACCTCCTCTGTTCTCAGAATGTGATAGTCACTGCCTCCTTCTATATGTCTATTAGCATTTTAATCTGTGAGGAATAAGCTTAGGAATTCCTTGAGCTTGCACCCATGGGTTAACAAGGAATTAAGAATTAGAAAGCCACAAGATGAACACGCCCAGGTATTGGTAAACAAGACTAGGTAAATGGGGCAAAGGCCCCCAGTATAGGACAAAGGTATAGGAATAGGAAATCTCAGGGTAAAAATATCCGAGATGAGGTAAACAAGATTAGGTATTCAAGGTGGAAATACCCCCCAACTTAGTTCAATAGCAGAAAGCTGCTTTCACAGGAAGGAAGGACCCAAATAGGTAAACAGGTAAACAGGACTTTAGTCACAGCAGGATGAAGTTGCTCAGAGTGGAGCTAATTAGCAAAAGAAAGATGCCTTGTTGACCCTGAGGTAGGTAGCCTGCTCTGTCTTTCCCGTCTGGTCCTAGGCCAGTTCAGGTAAACAGGTGGTACCTTTTGCTTGCTGTAAACAACTTTCTACCCAGCACCTGAATTTTGTTTTGTATTGGCCCGAACCCCTAACCCCCTAACGCCACATATCTTCAAAACTCCCTTTCCCCCACATCCATGAGTTAATGTTCATGGTTTCATTGTCTCTTTGTTCTTGCCCATCACACTTATAAGCGTTCCGATCCTAATAAAAATGGAGCAAGGACCCTTCCTCGGGGCTTTTGTCTCCTCCTGGACATTAGCCTCTCTTGCATTTCAATCCCGTGTCTGCTCTCTTGCTGGACAAGAGAGAACTCCAGAGTCTATGACATTAGTCTACTCCCAGTGGGCTTATGTTTTATCATTGCATATTGTATCGCCTGATTTTTATATACTTTAGTTCTATTTGTAAATCCTAAATTCTTGTAGAAAAATATGTTACTTTTTTTTCATTTGTAGCCTCCTTAGTGCCTCATAAGCTATACTTCCTGAACTATAAATATTGTTAGCTATGAATGATTGGATGAACAAATAATAACTCATTTAACAAATGAATCTATTCAAATCCTATCTCATCCATCCATTCATAATAAATAAATATTTATTGAGGCTATACTATGACCTAACACTTATGGTCATTTCTGGGAATCTAAAGACATAACAAAACAACAATAATAAAAATGCAATCCTTGCCCAGAAGGAGGTAACATTCTAGTGAGACAGACGAACATTGATCAAAAAAATCCCACAAATTAATATAAAATTTCATTTTTGATTGGGGCTTATGCAATAAAGGTAACTGGGACTATGGAATTATACATGTCAGATTTCAACCATTTAGGACAATTTCATGTGCATTTTCCAAAATGAACAAGAAGGTTACAGTTCTTCTATTTATTTTTAAGTTATCTTCTCTAAGGAAATAGCTAAACTCCATGGTATTTCATTTAACCACTTTCATAATGTTTAATTGTTTAACTAATAATTCACTTGATCTTGCACATTTTACAAGAGTAAAGCAATAGTTTGTCCCTTGTTTTTGAAAATTGGCATGTTCTTGGTGCTGCTATCTGAGGGCATGAATGAAACTGAGAAGTCCAAAGGGCAGGCTCCGTCCTTTCTTTGGGTACAATACTCTTTTTATCAGAGACTGTAGCTACTGGTGGCTTAACTTACCATCTGTGATGCTCTTGCTTAGCCTGTCAGCCTCTGGCCAATGCCTTAGCTGGGATGAATAGCCTTGTTTTGCAGCCTACGTTGCAAGTAGTCTGTCGGCTGCTGGGGTTCCCAGATTAGAGTGTTAGAGGATGAATTCTCTCCCCCTAAAAATAAGTGTTGGAGCCCTAACCCCCAATATGTCAGAATTTAGCTTTATTTAGAGATATAGATATTTATTTATAGAGGTAATTAGGTTAAAATGAGGTCATTAGGGTCTCTTTGCTTAATATGACTCATGATATTATAAAAGGACGTTTGTCCAGAGGAAAGATGATGTGAAGACCCAGAGAGAATTCCATCTACAAGCAAGGAATGCCTGAGGCTTCCAGAAACTCCGAGGCAGGCACAGCCCTCAGAAGGAACCGACCCTGCAGATGCCTGATCTTAGACTTCTAACCTCCAGAACAGAGACAACACATGTCTGCTGTTTAAGCCACTTAGTTTGTAGTACTTTGTTAAAGCAGACTTAGCAAACTAAAAAGTTCTATTTCCATAGAAAAATGTATACCAAACTAATGTCTCCTGGATGTTTATCCTCTAAGGTTTTTATCTGTCTGTGATTATTTACATTTAAGACTAAAAGGAAATTCAGAAACAGTCCCTAGAGTCAAAACTGTATATGGCTACTATAAAACTAGCAACTAAAAGCTGTCTTGATATGAACATTTCTTTTCTGGAACTGTCTTCAACGTCACCAGGCCACTTTGGCGGGGGGCTTCCTCCTCTGTGTGCTGCTACCTCTGGCAGTATTAAGAGGGAGCTTAGCCATTACACCCACGGGGCACAATGAATGACGCCAAAAATGCTCCCGAGCCAGGAGTCACCAGGGGCACAATGTCATTTTGTAGTAAAATCTCTTAATGCTCAGGTTACTACCATATTAACTTTGGGAACTGAAGAAACCACTGTATGTTCCAGCTCTGTGTGAAAGGCATTTTAAAATTCATCCAAATGGCTGTTCCCTGTGAAGGAGGGGCTGCAAACTTCTGCTCCTTTCATAACAGGACAGTGAGACGGTGCTTTCCCCATCAGGGCTTAAAAGGGGGACAGAGAGTCACTAAATATATTCACCAAATATGAGTAATTGTTATTTTTATTTAATCTAGTTGGGTAAAAATGAATTTTTGGAGGTTAAAAACTCCTTTCAAAAAACATCTTTTGAGTACCTACAATGTATCAAATGTTGGGAGGGCACAGGTGGGCAAAAATAAGCACAACCCCATTCTGTGGGAGCCGGCAGACCATTAAAGAAAATAGATGATCTTGTGTGTATAAAATCTCTCTCTGCCTCTTTTTATAGGGATGCTTGTGATGCCATTTAGGGCTCACCTGGGTAGTGAAGGAAAATCTCTCAATCCCATGACCCTTAATTTAATCACATCTACAAAGTCTTTGCCATGTGCAGTGGGCTAAAAAAATGTCCTAGAAAAATTCTTGTCCTCCTGAAAACTCAGAATGTGACTTTATTTGGAAATAGGATCTTTGCAGATACAATTAAGCAGAGGATTGAGAGGAGAGCATACTGGATTAGGGTGGGCCCTAAATCTAATGAAAGTGTCCTGTGAGAGACAGAAAAAGACACACAGAGTCCCAGGGAAGCGGGCCACATGAAGACGGAGATAGAGATTGGAGTGATGTTGTCACAAGCCAAGGAACAGAAGGATCTGCCAGAAACTGGAAGAGGCAAGGAAGGATTCTCTCCTAGAACCTTCTGAGAAAGCACAGCCCTGCCGGCAACTTGCTTGCCAACTCTTGGCTTCCAGAACTGTGACAGAATACATTTCTGTTGTTTAAGCCACCAAGTTTATGGTAATTCCTTGAGCAGCTCTAGGAAACTAATACACCTTATAAGCTAATAAGCACAGGACCCAGGAATTAGGATATGGACATTTTGGGAGGCCACTATTCAGCCTGCCACACCTACTTCCCTTTCAAAAGGGCAAGTGTCCTCAAAGTGACCTGCTTGGTACAAGCAACTATGCTACCCTTTTATTAGACTTAATGAGACAAAGAGGCAATCACAAATCTAATAGTGGGCTATGATCAAATAAGCAATTCGGGAGAACAATAAGACAGTGGACCTCCATCCCCAGCAGACTCCGGAGGTGATAAGTAAAGGGAAGGAAATGATTTGAGTTTTATGCGAACACACGTTTTTAAATGATAAATGAAATACACTACGAGACACGTATAGGAGAGGACATATTACCAGATGTTATTTCTGCGATTCAAACAGTAAGAAATTTATAAAGAAAAGAAATTTTGACTTGAGGTAAGCAGTGGAAGTTTAATGAAAGAAACAAGACTTGAAGTATGTCTTCCCTCCTGGCTGATAGGAGACAGGAAACCATTCTGCCATTACTCAGGAAACTTGAACTAGAGTGCCCCACTCTCTGAGGCTTACGATTTGCTAACCTTAGAGTTTCGGACCCTCGCCCCTGTGTTCCCTGCCCGCCTCTCTCTTCTTCCCTTTCTTGCCTATCAGTTGGCCCATTCTATTACTGTGGCTCCAATCCCACCCATTTCATTATTTCCTTCCACCCCCCTTGGTTACTTGGTCTTCCGCCTCACCCCTCCTGAAATCTCCCACTCAGGAATTAGTCTACACATCTCCTCTCGCCTCTTCTACTTTATAGGAAAATCATGAACTAAGACAGATCCATGCCCAGCTGGGTTCCTGGTACTGCTCACTGTCTTTAAGAGTCTCCAGGTTACAGGAGACCAATGTTTACAGTAGCCAACATCACCACGCTCTCAAACACCTATCCTACTACTGTTAACTTATGCCCTCCTCAAATGGATTTACCTCCTACTTCAGAGAGAGAACTGAGGCTAAATTCCTTCCTCTTCCTGCTTCTTCCACTTGTTTTCATCCATTATTTTCTGAACATACCCTTTCTCTTTTACAACAGTTTTGGTAGATGTACTAACTCAAGGTTAATACCTCTACCTGTTCTTCTCAGACAGCCACTAATCTCTGCTGATGGCTCAGACTGAAGGGATGAACACTGAGAAGCTGCTCAGAAACTCTGTGCTCATGAGTGGGGCTTGTTGACGGTCAGCTTCACTATAAGGCGTCATCTTGTGTCAGATTCTTTTTTCTTGGGCTGGTCAGATTACAGAAGGGTCTCCTAGCTACTGCCTGGAATGGGTCAGCCTTGCCGCCACTATCTGAGAATCAATACGGGAAGAGAGCTGGGAATCTCATTATCCAAGATGTAAACTTTCATTCAGTCTCCCTGTGTTCAATATGGTATCCTTGTCTTGAACCTTACCTCTCTCTGGTTTACTCTCTCCAGAGAATACCCCTCCAGTAGAAACGATTCAGTCCACAAACTGCACATGACTGGGGAGTAGGTTTGGGGAACTCACTGCTTCTGAGACTGACCACTCTTCTCTTTAGCCCTTGCCCCACTTCTGGAGCATTGAGGGACTTCTGTGGCTAGTCAGTCCTCAGCTGTCCCTGCTGCTGACTTGACATTCAGTTTTCTCGGATCTGCTAAGTCATTTACCACTGACCACCGACTACTTTCCAACTTCCCAAATTTTGTTCCTGTCATCTCCTCTCACAAAAATTATTTGTTCTCGGGGTTTTATGTGTTCTTGAAAAAATCGGTTTACTCTCATTAGCAGAGTCTTGAGGATGATTGGAGGCAACATATGCTCTCTAAATACATTTCTGTCCTGCAATCAGAACATATGGATTAATATTTCATTCCTGACCCTGGTAGTATATTTAAAAATTTTTTAATGTGTATTTATTTTTGAGAGAGAGAGACAGAGAGATAGACCATGAGCAGGGGAGGGACAGAGAGAGAGAGAGAGACACAGAATCTAAAGCAGGCTCCAGGCTCTGAGCTGTCAGCACAGAGCCAGATGCAGGGCTTGAACTCATGGGTCACGATATCATGCTCCCGCCCAAGATGGACACTTCACCAACTGAGCCACCCAGGTGCCCCCTGATCCTGGTAGTATAGTAAGGAGCATTCTGCCATATTTAACTATTTTACCCATTTAGTCTTCAATTTTACTATCAACCTTTCCCCAACCCTGTATACACATTAATTGCACTATCATGTCCAGAAAGTTCAAAGTACAAACTATGAACCAATGAGGTATATTATAGGAAAAGTTTTCTCCTTGAGAAAGGATTAAATCTTGCAACTGTTCTTTCCAGGCATTCCCAAGGGCCATTCCCAAAGCTCCCTTCTCTGTGTTCTTATCCCACCTTCCAGGCTTGAGTTTGCTGCTGTAACCCTGACTGCAGATTACATATGACCAGTCTATTTCACTAATGGATACTCTTGGGATTTTCCGATCAGCCGTCTTCCTAAGAGTCTTGTAGTCTTAATACATTTTTTATTTTGACTATTTCTAATGAAAATTGTACCTTTTCCTGCTTTGGGAAATGGGACAATTTTCTAACAATTTTTTTTTTCTGGGAAGCTCAAGGTCATCATTACAAGCATCAGTTAAAGCACAGTTAATGCTTGAACAAGAATGGTTTGAATGCAGATTTTTGATGTCATGGAGGGCTAGGTGGCCCTAACCACCTTGTTGTTCAAGGGGCAACTATATTCTTCTCTTGTGATAGCTGCTGCTGGCCCTGCCAGACAGCGGTGGTCTCTCCTCTGTGCCCAACACTGCACCTTACCCTTGTTACTTTTCGTTGTCCCTCTTTGTTGACTTTGAGCTCGCTGGAGGCAAGAGGCAGGAGACAGGAACGGAGGGACCATCCTTTCTTCTATATATGAGCATTTCCTACTCCTGGCTTTGTACTTTTGTCCAGTAAATGCTCAATAACTGTGTATTAAATGAATGAGTGGGACTGTAAATTATATTAGACTTAGAGCCAATGAAATAATGATACTATTCACATAATGGTGACCATGTAAATGTAGTTCAAGTAAGTACTTGAATAAGTTTTCCTGTATGGAAAACATTAATTTTTTTCTGAAGTTAATAGTTGTCCTTCATAATTCCATTGGCTTAATTTTTCTATTTACATGTGAAGGGATGCTTTATAGAGTCTATAATCCATCAGATAATACATCAGTTGTATTTCCCCCCAAACCTCTCTCCGACTCATTCAGGACTGTGGGTCTTCTGGCTCCACAGTAAAGCTGACACCCCGCTACCTGCTCCTTACCTTCTCTGTGCTGAGTCTCCTGTTGCCTGCATCCCACATCTTTTTCTTTCCTTTTCTTTTTTTCTTTTTTAAAAATTTTGCTCTTCTGTTGAAAGTGCTCCTGTTTCTATATCATTTTAAGAAAGGGGCAGATGTTGGGGCGCCTGGGTGGCTCAGTCGGTTAAGTGTCTGACTTCAGCTCTGGTCATGATCTCGTGGTTTGTGGGTTTGAGCTCCGTGTCATGCTCTGCGCTGACACCTCAGAGCCTGGAGCCTGCTCTGGATTCTGTGTCTCCCTCTCTCTCTGCCCATCCTCTGCTCATGCTCTGTCTGTCTCTCTCTCTCTCTCAAAAAAAAGGATAAAATAAAATAAAAATAAAGCATTAAAAAAAATTTTTTTTAAAAAGGAGCACAAGTGTATTTAATGTAACCTTTAATTGCATGAAAATGCCTTCATTCTACCTTCATGTCTGACTGATAATTGGTCTGACAAAACATTTCTTTTTTTTTTTTTTTAATGTTTTATTTATTTCTGAGAGAGAGCATGAGAAGGGGAGGGTCAGAGAGAGAGGGAGACACAGAATCTGAAACAGGCTCTGAGCTAGCTGTCAGCACAGAGCCTGACGTGGGGCCCGAACCCACAAACCGTGAGATCATGACCTGAGCCGAAGTCGGACGCTTAACCAACTGAGCCACTCAGGCGCCCCTGACAAAACATTTCTAAGTCCAATATTATCTTTCTTAGAATGCTGAAGGGAAGTGCTCCATTGTCATCCAGCTTGCAGAGGATCTAATATCATTCCATTTCTTCATCTTTTGTATACAACCTATTTTTTCCCCTCTTTGGAAGCTTTCGACATACAAGGTTTGCCCAAACATGCTGGAATTTTACAATTATTTTCTTTATTATGGTTCTTTTCAAGTTTATCATACAAGGCTTTCAAGGGACACTTTCCATACGAAAATACATGTATTTTATTAACTGCTGGGGAACTTCCTTGTACATTTTTGTTAATAGTTTGCTCATCTCCCTTTTCTCTCTTTTCCCTTCCTTCCTTTGATGTCTGTTGGTCAGATATTGCATCTATTGCATTATTTCCTTCATTTTTATATATTTTCCTCCATCCATTAATATTCTTCTAATTCCTACATAATTTTCTAAAAAGTATCCTTCACTCTTAAACTTTAATTGAAATTTTTATTCTATTCTCTTAATTTTAATATCTAATGACTCAGTTTTCTGATGCTCTTTCCTCATGCCTTCTTATTCTCCTTCCCTGATATAATAACATTTGTTACATCTCTGAGGCTCTACGTTACAGGGTTTTTTGTTTGTTTTGTTTTTTGAAGTTGTCTTCTACAGTCTATAGTGACTGTCTATATTCCTTTATTTATTTATCGCCTGTTTTCTATGTTTGGTCTCTTTTATACTGGAGGCTTCCCTGAAATGTTTAACTCTTGGCCATCCATTCTTTTTTTTTTTTTTTACAAATAGTTTATTGTCAAATTAGTTTCCACACAACACCCAGTGCTCATCCCCACAAGTGCCCTCCTCCATGCCCATCCCCCCCTACCCCCCACATCCATCAGTCCTCAGTTTTTGTCAGCATTCAAGAGTCTCTCATGGTTTGCCTCTCTCCCTTTCCCCCACCATTTCCGCCCTTCTTCTCCCCCTTGTTCCTCCGTCAAGTTCCTCCTAATCCTCCTATACGTGCAAACATATGATATTTGTCCTTCTCTGCCTGACTTACTTCGCTCAGCATAACACCCTCAAGGTCCATCCATGTTGCAACACATTTGGCCATCCATTCTTATTAAATTTAAAGCAGTTAAAATAACTGAAAATTCTGTGTACGAGGGCAAAGCCGACACAGGGTGAACCTCTCTGAGGCACAATCAGCAGTGAGTGGGGTCTTTCATTGGGTGACTCCACGATGTCAGCAAACGAAGGCATTTTCCCTCAGGGCGTCAGCCCTGTCCGGCCTGGAGCTCTGGGATGNACATTCACTGTATTCCCTATTTTTAGAGTGCTCTGTTTGCCTGAATGAGTAGACTTTCAGTTTCAATTTCACCAGAGACTAACCAGCCTCCTTCTCCTTCAGTGGGGGAGGGTAGAGGCAAGGCTGTTTGCCTGGCCCTGTGACTGGCAGAGGGACCCCACCCTACCCAGTCCATCTGCCCCGGCTTCTCCTCTCTCAGTCCTCCCCTATGCCTGGTGCCGCAAATCCTGGGGTGTTCTGGGTTTTGCATCCTACTGACACACTCCTGTGTGACCGGTAAGTGGCAGCCAACTTTTATCATCTCTATCAGCAGCCACTCCTCTCCTTGGGTCTTCTAACCAGGACCTAACATCTCTGGTTCCATGTTCTCTCTTCTCCTCTGGTCTCTTCTGCTCTTTGTGCCTTTTCCTGTCCTCTCCTTTTCCTGCCATTCTAGAAGAGAGTGAGCAAAAAGGAATATTAACAGACAGGAACTGAACTAGACACTATCTGACACTGACTCCTCTATACTGGTTTGCATTCTACATTATTTAGAAATAATGTACCTCAGGTAAGGTTTTGGCTGTGAGATCATTCTCCACTGCGTCATAAACCACCACAAACATTTGCGTGGCCTTTCGAGCACCAGAGGCCACCTCTAGAGGCAACAAAGTATGTGATACTGAAAAGCTTGAATGTGTCTAAATTTCCTTGACAAACGTTTCTAGATCTTTAAAGGAAAACCTTAAGAAATGAGTACTTACCAAGTGTTGATCGTGTGCACATCACTAACAGAGCTCTTTAATTTAACCTTCACGGAGACTTAGCCCTTACAGAAAGGCTTATTTTAATGTTTATTTTTGAGAAACACAGCATGAGTCCGGGAGGAGCAGAGAGAGAGGGTGACACAGAATCTGAAGAGGCTCCAGGCTCCGAACTGTCAGCACAGAACCCAATGCAGGGCTCGAACTCACGACTGTGAGATCATGACCTGAGTCGGAGTCGGACGCTCAACTGACTGAGCCACCCAAGTGCCCCCTCACAGAAACTTTTGAGATAGGTTCTGCTCTATACCCACGACTATTGTTATAGATGAGAAACCCCAAATCAGAAGTTAAAAGCACTTTCTAGTGTTCTACAGAGCCAGAAAATAGCGGGGTGAGGATCCATTTCAGGATGGACTTCTTTTTTTTTTTTTTTTTACAAATAGTTTATTGTCAAATTAGTTTCCACATAACACTCAGTGCTCATCCTCGTTATTGTCAAATTAGTTTAGTTTCCACATAACACTCAGTGCTCATCCCCACAAGTGTCCTCCTCCATGCCCATCCCCCCTCCCCCCCACATCCATCAGTCCTCAGTTTTTGTCAGCATTCAAGAGTCTCTCATGGTTTGCCTCTCTCCCTTTCCCCCACCATTTCTGCCCTTCTTCTCCCCCTTGTTCCTCCGTCAAGTTCCTCCTAATCCTCCTATACGTGCAAACATATGATATTTGTCCTTCTCTGCCTGACTTATTTCGCTCAGCATAACACCCTCAAGGTCCATCCATGTTGCTACACATGGCCAGATTTCATTCTTTCTCATTGCCATGTAGTATTCCATGGTATAGATAAACCACATCTTCTTGATCCATTCATCGGTTGATGGACACTTAGGCTCTTTCCATGTTTTAGCTATTGTGGAGAGTGCTGCTCTGAACATTGGGGTACATGTGCTCCTATGCATCAGCACTCCTGTATCCCTTGGGTAAATTCCTAGCAGTGCTATTGCTGGGTCATAGGGGAGTTCTATTGTTAGTTTCCTGAGGAACCTCCACACTGTTTTCCAGAGGGGCTGTATCAGTTTACATTCCCACCAACAGTGTAGGAGGGTGCCCATTTCTCCACACAGGATGGACTTCTAAATCCACTTTCTCTCACAAATTAATCCATGCAACGCATCAACTTGGGGTCGAAACATCTTTCCCGAATCGATAGGCTTCCTCAGCATTCAGGTGATAGATTATGTTCTGTTATGATCTTTTCTGAAGTTGTCCTATAAGTCATGGCTAACAAATCAGTTTTCCTAGGTATTATATATATCCCTGCAATTATGCATTTAAGTTGGAAAGTCAAAAGCACATTTCAAAACACAAACTCCTTTTTCCTATTAAAATATTTTACTTTTCAAAGTAGTTTTGGACTAAAGTTAAGGACACTTCCTTTCTTTTCTTCTCTTTTCTCTTCTTTTTTCTCTTACCTTTTCTCTGTCTCATTTTTAAACTAAGATCCCCATCTATTAAAACTACCTAAATGAAAAAAATCAATCAATCAGTCAATCAATCTGCTTGAATGCATTACCTTGGCATATGTGGAAGATAATGGCATTTACCAATTTTGAGCAAAGGGGTTTTTTAAATTCATTTTGTTTTGTTTGTTTTGTGTCTTCTTTTTTTAAAAGAAAAATAGTCAAAAAAGCATTGGCATTTTAGAGCCAGATAGTCCTGGGTTCAGTTTTCGGCTTTGACACTTAGTAGCTGTGTGAATTTAAACACATTTCTTAAATTTCCTTCATCTCCATATTCAAAGTTGGTGGTAATTATAACTAACTTACAAGGGTGTTAAGAGGGTTAAAAAAGGCAGTGCCTTAAAAGGCCTAGTGGGGTGTGTCCTTAGCCTTTATCTCAACCAGATTTGTTTGTTGCAAGAAAGAAAGAAAGAAAGAAAGAACAAAAGAGCCAGATTCAAGCTAGTTCAAGTAAAAAGAATTTTTGTGAAGGAGTGTGTAAATAGAAACTTCATTAGAATGAAGGCAACTTGTAGAACAAGATTTGCCTGCTTTCCTGTGTACAATACATGGGCTCTGGCTGCAGTGTTACTTCTGCTTCTCTCTGGACTCCTGTTCATTCTCCTCTCTCTCTACTCTGCTTCGTCTCCTTATTTGTCATTCTGCTCTTTAAAACTGCTGCTTGCACGTAGTTTGGACTTAACCCCGCTTCTGACTCTTTCTTCCATTTATTTATTTATTTATTTATTTATTTATTTATTTATTTATTTATGTGAGAGAGTGCACATGTGAGTGGGAGAGAGGGGCAGAGGGAGAGACAGAGAGAATCTTAAGTAGGCTCTACGCTCAGTGCAGAGCGCAATGCAGGGCTCAATCCTATGACCTTGGGACCATGACCTGAGCTGAAATCAAGAGTTGGACACACAACGAACTGAGCCACCCAGACACTCCCCAGCTCTTTCTTATGATATTTTCCAGTGTACCCTTTCATTTCTGCCTCTAATCCAGTAGCAGATTACTTCTGTTTTAGTTTAGAGTTTCAGGAGTAATTCTCTTTAAAAAAGGAACAGTATTTCATTGATAGTCTGAGTTTACATTAATTCAAAGAGATACACGCACCCCTCTACAATAGCCAGATTATGTAAACAGCCCAGTGTCCATATATTGATGAATGGATAAAGATGTGGTATATATATGTTTTCACATATAGATGGATTAGGAGGAAGTTAACAGAGGACCATGGGGAGGAGAAGGGGGAAGATAGTGAGGGAGGGGGAGGGAGGCAAATCATGAGAGACTCTTGAATGCTGAGAACAAACTGAGGGCTGATGGGGGTGGGGGAGAGGGAAAAGGGGGTGATGGGCATGGAGGAGGGCACTTGTTGGGATGAGCACTGGGTATATGGAAACCAACTGGAGAATACACTATAAAAAAAAAAGATGTGATATATATGTATATACATACCTACATGGAATATATAAAGAAGCTGTGGAATATTACTCAGCCATAAAAAAGAATGACATCTTGCCTTTTGCAATGACACTGATGGTGTAGAGGGTATTATGCTATGAGAAACAAATCAGAGAAAAAATTACCATATGATTTCAATCATATATGGAATTTAAGAAAAGAAATGAATGAACAAAGGGATGAAGAGAACTGGTCCACCAGGAAGAAGCATTTGAGAGTTTAATTGCTCCTTGTATAGATTTTCAATCTTTGTTCAGCCCCATCATGTGCCCCGAACTACAGGGGATACATTAGTGGGGATCTCATGTGGAATTTCCTGTTTCTCCTCAGATCCCCGTCCCGCTCACCAACTACCCCCACCACTCACACCGTCAGGTGTACATCTCTGAGTTCCCAGGTACCAACTTCTTTCCATCTCCTCAAAACATTTGCTTATCCTTTGCTTTCTGCTATTTTTAGCTCATATTCTTCTGGCCCCTGTGGGTTGACACCAATGTTTTAAATGTTTTATTCTTATGTTACCACTGTTTCTCAAGGGAGCAAGGGAAAATGCATACATTTCATCTACCCATATTTAAAATAAAGTTTCCCACTTTCCAAGGTGGAATAACTCACTTCTTCACAGCACTGTCCCAAGTTCAGATAATTGCCTTTCTTTGTGTCCTCAAGGACCCAACAGAAATTCTCCACCGTGGAAGTACTTAGCTTTTTTTTAGTCTTTGGACCTTCAGTTGGAATAGAAAGAGAAGAGTCTTTATCTCACAACCTGTTTCAGGGATAGTTAGGAAGGAGGAGACATAGCCTCTCCCTTTGTGGCACTCACATTCTAAGAAACAAAATATGCTGACCTGAGGCAATATGGTAATTAGGATGGTATTCCACCCTGCTTAAATCCAGAATGGAAGTTGAACATTTTGGAAGATACATCTCAGATCACTAAGGGATCGTTGAATGTATCAATTTATATAGAGTTGCTAAAACGTACTTCCCTGAGTGTCTAATTTACCATCTCTAAGACTTTAAACTCTAGTTTAAATATACGTACGCACCACCATGAGCTGAGCCTAAAACAATGAAAGAGAATGATTGAACATCCAGTTGGTATGTAAGTGCTTTGGCAATGGTATGTAGAGGACATTTGATTTTACTTTTCCTGCAAGTGAGGCACGCACATACACACACAGAGAGACACACACACTCTCTGTCTCTCTCTCTCTCCCTCTCTCTCTCTCTCAGAGCGGGAGGGAAAGGGGAGGTTATGAGACTTCCCTAAGCAATAAATAACTAGAATTAGTTTGATAGTGATTACACTTTAACTTGGTTCTGACTGATACATATTTTTAAGTCCTTCTTTTGCTGGTTTTCCCTTGAGCTGGAGCTTAGATTTGACCTCCTCGACATTTTATTCTCCTTTTCCCATCTATTGTCTTCAAATGAACTCATGTTCTTGCCCTACTAAAAACGCAAGAAGCCCTTCTTTATTCTTTATCTCTTTATGGTGACTAAGGGTAATTAACCTAGATTGCTGGGAATCATTCATCCCCTCCCTCCTCTTTCTCTCCATTTCCAATTTGCTACCAGATCCTTTTATTTCTACTAGTTGACTGTATATAGGAGCCATATACTGTTCTCTACAACTGTTTGAATTCAGAACTTCTTTCTCAGCTGGCAGACCACTAGACACTCCTATGTGGTCTTCTTGACCCTGGACTCTGCTTTACACTCCACACCAACATGGTTTTCTTCCTGAAACATGGGGATGATCATGGATTTCCTGGGTTTCAGATATTTTAAAAGGTTTCCATGACCTATGATATCAGTCCCAAATTTCATAGACAAGAATTCTAAGGGCTTTCTAATTTGACTGTACTTTACTAACTTTTCATCAGGTTGTTTCCTCTTCAGCCTCTGATCTCCCAGTCACATTACTTGACCTTTAATGTGCCCATGCCTAGCACTTGGCTGTTCTCTCTGCCTTGAACTTGGTTTCCTGTCTTGTCTGCCACATAAAATCATGTAGCCTCATCTCAAATACTACCTTTCAGGACATCCCTTCCCTTACTAATAAATTTAGTGTCTATGGTCTCATGGTTTTTGCTACTCTTCTATTTTAGAACAGCTCACACTGTATAGTAATCTGCTGCTTGTAAGTCTTTTCCTCCAACCAGACCAAGGGAAAAAGATATTTTACTCATTTTGCATTCCCTAGTATCTAGCACAGTGCCTGAGATGAAGTATGCACTCACTTAATCTTGGCTGACTGAATAAATGATTTTTTGCTATGAGTGTTTTTGGGAGAAATGTAAGTATTTTCTTTGAAATAGGAAGTAACTCCAAAAAGAAGTTTTCACTGCTACAAACCAAACACAATGATTTCAGGACATACGTCTGTGGCCCGAGAAGTAGGGACATAGCCTTCATTCTTTGATGTCTTCCAATACATTTCTTCTGAAGGAAATGATTCAGGGTATCATGCTCAGGCATTCTTGTAAAGTATGTGAGTCCACTTTGCCCCACTGAGAGGATTATGAGATCTTAGTATCCACAAGGATGTTAGTAACAATATAACTCTTATGAGGTGAATTGCGTTTCCCCAAAAGTCATGGAGAAGTCCTAACTCCCAATACCCATGAATGTCACCTTATTTGGAAATAGGGTCTTTGCATATGCAATCAAGTTAAGATGAGGTCATGATAACTTAGAGTGGAGCCTAGTCCAATATGTCTGGTATCCTTGGAAGGAGAGCTGAGGCAGAAACAGACACACAGGGAGAATGCCGTGAGATGACAGTAGAGACTGGAGTCCTGCAGCCACAAGCCAAGGAAGGCCAAGGATTAGCAATCACCACCAGAACCTAGCAAGAGGCAAGGAAAGACTGTACCCGGAGTCTCAGCAGCACTGTGGCCCTGCGGACACCATTGACTGTGTACTTCCACTTCAGCCTTCAAAACTGTGAGAGGATACATTTCTGCTGTTTAAACCACTTAACTGGTGCGTGTGCCCTAGGAAACTAATATAATGCAGGTCTTATCTGATGTCTTCAGCATCCCAGACTGTGCTTGAATAACTCTTGAGATGGGAGACTTACTTCTTCCAAAAGGGGTGTCTTCCATAATAGTAAAGCCCAATGTGCTGGAATGTGTCAGAAGGATTTTTAACTGACTCCCTGGGCCTTTTGCTGAAGATCATGACATATCTAAGTCCCATAGTTTCTATAGCTTTTAGTGACAGTTTACATAATGGTATTTCCACATGAAATGACCGAGAATTGAAAAATAATGTCTTCACTTTTCAAGCACATGGGGCTTGACAGCTGTTTTCCCTGGATTGACAAGAGACACAGGTATTTTTTTAGTATGGCCTTACTCTGATTGACTGAAGGTTTCTGTTTCTAATCACATCCTTTGAGGAAACTGAAAATAATGTGGCTTCTTTCTTTCTACCTAGGCCTGATTAATTATAGGGGAGGGAAGATTTGCCACTTTTCAGTTTCCTTGGTTGCTCCGGCACCCAACTGGGTGGAAGACAGGTATAGGTATCAAGAAGTCCTAACACCAGATTAAAGGAATTAAAAGTCAAAGCAGCTAAAATTCCGTAAATATTATAGGATTAAGAGAAAACCCAGGCTGCCTATAAAGTAAGTAAACATCCATGGATGTAAAAGAAGAGAGGAAAGCATCACTCAAGTTTAGGATTACCATCCCTCAAAGTACAAGAAAAGATTTGTGTGTGTGTTGACTCTCAAATGGCCCGTGACATGGATGTTAAGTTGTAATTTGAAGACCATTTCCAATTTTTAGTTATCAGAGCTCCGGGGAAAACTGAAACTCAGGACCAGGAAGGTAAATAAATACTTCAGAATGCTGCCAACTGAGGAAAATAAATGTTATCTGTACAAGAGGTATTAACAAAGGTAGTAGTAGCTGCAGGAGGCTCAGATAACCACTGAAGACGTTAATCAACAGCAATGCTGGGCGGGTCTGTAAACAGAAGGGCTGTGTGGCTATTGTTCTCACCTCTCTCTGGCTTCTCCACTACAACACAAGTGATGCATTTCCCGGACAATCCAGGGAACTAAAGGACGCAAAACCTAATTGCCAGCCTTACCCTTTACACACAGTAACTAATAGAGAGGAAAATGGCTCGTTGGTTTGTTGTGAAACAACACTATTTTATCTTATTCAAAGTTTGACACATGGCTTTACTAATCGGCATCTGTGGTGTGGTCAGCACCTGGGGCCCCGTGGGCCCTGGGGGTTATCTCTGTGGGAAGGCCTGATTCTTTCCTTGAAGTAGGTTCCTACTGCTGTTCTGAGTTCTCTCATGTGGTCGCCAGGTCTTCAGTGTGTACACTCACTTTGGGTTCTCTAGGTGACATTCCTTAGGGATAATTTTCAATACACTTATCTGGCTAAAGCAGAAAATAAAATTCAGCATTTCTTACTTTGGAGAAAGGCTTTCTCTCTACTTGGGTTCAGCTGGGCCCTCCCAGAACTGGAGGCCTGGAGGCAGGAAGGGCTGGGCAGTTACCCCCCTGTAACAGGGTCTCTGATTCTTAGCCTGTGAGGAAGGATGCCACAGCCTCTGCTTCTGGGTCCCAGAATCAAGAGTAGAAAAATGTACAGGGTGCCTGGGTGGCTCAGTCCGTTAAGCGTCCAACTTTGGCTTAGATCACGATCTCGTGGTTTGTGGGTTCAAGCCCCGTGTCAGGCTCTGTGCTGACAGCTCAGAGCCTGGAGCCTGCTTTGGATTCTGTGTTTCCCTCTCTCTCTGCCCCTTCTCTGCTTGCACTCTTTCTGTCTCTCTCAAAGATAAACATTAAAAAATTTTAGAAAAAAAAAAAAAGAGTAGGAAGATGCACACCAAATCTAAATCCAGGGAACTGGGAGAGGCTTAAGTGTATTCCGTTATTTCCTTCTGTATCTTCCTTGACCTGGCCATATACCTCTTTCATTGTGCCTACTTATTTATCTCTCCTCATCTTCCTGATCAGCTATTGCCTGGTCACCCCTCCACTCCTCCTGTGGGAACCAGGCATTCTAGCTGGCCTGGATTGCATGGGAGCAGGAGCCACTCAGATCGCACCTCCACGTAGATCTCTTCCAAAGACATATTTGTTTTCAGCCGACCTTCTAGCCTGAAGCCCAAACCTCCTCAGACCTAGAGAGGTCTTACCCTGCCATTCCATAGTCATGCTGAGTACTCTGCAGGCACATAAGCAAATGAGGTGGTGAGAGCCCTCCACCCAGGGAGCCCATGGGGTATAGAAGATTTAAAAGCACTACTTAAAGAACTTAAAAACTGGGTCTGCCTCATCTTATCATCATAAAGCAGAAATTCTATATGGTACTGCAGGAGGTGGGGGATTGTCCCCTGAAGTCCCACTCTCAGGAAGCCACCCTCTTGGGTCCTGACATCATCTGTAGATCCCTATAATAAAAAGGTATTTAATTTGCTGTTTTTCCAAATGCTTTGTGGTATCCATCTGTGGCACTGACCCCTCAGGCCTTCCACTGACTATTTGTAGGTCTCTATCCATGCCTAGCTCTAGGAGTCTTTTGCTTCTGTCCAGACAATTTTCTCTGTTGTATTAATCTTTCTGAAAGTTGAAATTCAAACTGGTTCAACGCTGAGGTGAACTAGGCCTCTTGCTCTTTGTTTCAAACGAGTTTGGGACCTACTTTTCCCACATAAGCCTGTGGCTTCAAGAATGAGTTTTATATAAAAGAAGCCTGCTTGTATCTGACCCATCCCTACCAGCATACCAAATACAACTCTGGCTTTTCCTGCAACCTATTTCTAGGAAGAAATGTTTCAGGTAAAATCCTAGTTTGGTCTCTCCATCTTCTATAGGAATCACCTTTTATTTGAAAATCCTAAAGCAGTATTTCTCAGAGTCATTCACACACCACCTTTACGCATTTCTCTGTAGCTATCACCACTTAAATAACTATCCACTTTGTTTCTAAGTGAAGAAATAATTAAATAATTATTCACTCAGCACCCAAATCCTGGTGCCTTCTATCACTAGCACAACATAACGTACTTTGGGAAACCTGGTTTTTGATAATAGACATTTTTCCACCAAGGAAGAGGAAATCTCTTCCATCATAATATAAGATCATTGTGTAGATAAATTATTTTGCTAGAAAAAAATACTAAATATGTTGATTTTGTGATTATTAATATACACTTGCTGTTGGTATTCATGAATGTGTTTGTGACCATGGATAGTGAAGTCAGTGAATTAAGGAATATTTTGTAAAGAATAGGAGGCCAAATTAGCAACTTGGCATGGCATGAGCCTTTCTGACTTCTCCCTTTCCTCAATACACAATTCCTAGAAAACTCAGACCTCTGAGGCACCTGATCATCTGATTAAATTAACAGCTGAGCTCTTGTATGGCTTACATGCTTTTCTGTGCTTTGCTGGTAAGGTTTTGAGTAAACTCTCAATGAGCTGAAGATAAAGTTGAATAACCTGTAAGAGGATCGTTGAGTATTATATAGAGAATAAGGTTATAAGAATCTCACTTTGCTTAATATCATTTATTAAAATGGTTATTTGTGTTTCAGGCTTTCAAAGTGACTCTTGTCATGAACTCTCAAAGTTAGAAATACACTTCTGTCATCTGTTTTTGTCTTCTTTATATATATATATGTATATATATATATATATATATATATATATANCTTTGAATCACAGAATGATTGTAGGAAGTTATCAGAAAGCAGTAGCTTTCGATAACTATTGCAAACGGTAAGAAGTTGAGTTTTTCAGGTGTTCTGTAGCCTGAGCAATGATCAACCACTGAAATACCCCATTCCAGTTAGTTTGCTCTTCTGAATCCAGGCAAAGTCTTTCAAAGACCTGGGTGAGTTGGGCAGTTTTTGAGGCAAAATGACTTGATTCCCCAAATCGTATTAGGTTTCCCATCAGTCTCATGAGAAGGGATAATGCAGACTCTTGGCACCAAAGCCAAAGAGCGAACAACGTCCTGAATGTGTTTTCATCGCAGTGAGGAGATAACGTACAGGAAGCCCTGAGCTAACGTGAGTTTCTCAAGCTACCGCCTCTCAGCTTTGAGAAAACAACTTTACTTACTATATTATTTAATTGTATCCTTAGTGCCTGAACACTGTCATGGCTAAATCCAAAATCTGTTACACTTCATGAGAGGTAGCTTAATCCTATTACTTGGAATGTAATTCCATCTGGATATAAAAAAATGAGAGAGATTTGTGTGTAATGAGTAAAACAGCCATTTGTCATTACTAAATCATAACAGTTGAAAACTAAGGGATTTTATGAAAAGACAGAACTGAATATGAAATAATTAAATTGAATTTGAATAACTTTGACATCAGCAAATATTTATAATGAATGAGGATAAAACAGTCTGAGAAATAGTGTAGTTTTGCTAATTGAAAAGGAAAAGCCTTGATCAACTGACGTGATAAACTCTAATCTTTTTAAAGGATACTATTTTATTTTTTGATGTTTATTTATTTATTTATTTTGAGAGAGAGGGAGCATAACCACGGAAGAGGCAGAGAGAGAGAGAGAGAGAGAGAGAGAGAGAGAGAGAGAGAGAATCCCAAGCAGGCTCTGCAGCTGACAGTGCAGAGCTTGATGCAGGGGTCGATCTCATGTACCATGAGATCATGACCTGAGCTGAAATCAAGAGTTTGAAATTTAAAATAATGAGCCACCCAGGCACCCCATAAATTTCAATTTTTAACTGACAAAAATTGTAGATTTGTCGGATGAACTGAATAATGACTTTAGTAGAAAAACCAGGAGTAGAAAGTGCCATCTTACTCAGGAGATCCAAATGTCTGAGGAATTCAAAGCTGTGTGTGAAAGGAGTAGGTAAACTAGCAAGTGGGCTCCAGGTAAATAGGAGGCATTCTCTGATACAATGCTGCATCCATATATCATGTTTAGAGATAAAAATGTACCCTTTATTTATCATATACTAATGTAAAATATTTATTTTATTTTTTACATAGGAAGTACATGTAACATAAAAAATTCTTATAACCAAAAAAGCTAAAAATGAAATGAGAACTGAGTAGTTATAAAAATAAATTAAAATCTTGGAAATGAACCAACAGACACATGAAACGGTGGTCTCCACATCACTGAACATCAGAGGAATACAAATCAAAACTACAATGAGGTATCACCTCACATGTGTCACAATAACTAAAATCAACAACACAAGAAACAACGAGTGTTGGCAAGGATGTGGAAAAAGGGAACACTTTTCCGCTATTGGCAGGAATGCCACCTGGTATAGCCACTCTGGAAAACAATATGGAGGTTCCTCAAGAAGTTAAAAATAGAATTACCCTACCATGCAGCAATTGCATTACTAGGCATTTACCTAAAGAATACAAAAACACTAACTCAAAGGAATAGATGCACTCCAATGTTTATAGCAGCATTACTTACAATAGCCAAATTTTGGAAACAGCCCAAGTATCTGTCAACTGATGAATGCGTAAGAAAAATGTGGTATACACACACACACACACACACACACACATTATTCAGCCATAAAAAAACAATAAAATTTTGCTATTTGTAAAAACATGGAGGAAACTAGAGATATTATGCTAAGTGAAATAAGTCAGTCAGAGAAAGACAAATACCATATGATTTCACTCATATGTGGACTTTAAGAAACAAAACAAAGGAGAAAAGGGGGGAAAAAAGAGGAAGTCAAACCAGGAAACATACTCTTAACTATAGAGAACAAACTGTTGGTTACCAGAGGGGAAGTGGGTGGGGGCATGGATTAAATAGTTGATGGGGATTAAGGAGTGCACTTATTGTGATGAGCATAGAGTGTTGTATGCAAGTGTTGAAGCATTGCATTGTACACTTGAAACTAATATTACACTGTATGTTAACTAACGAGTTTAACTAGAAACTTTAAAAAACACAATAGAATTATGGAAATGGAAAACTTGAGAGCTGGGGAAAACTATAGAATGCAGATATCAGTGAATAGAAGATTGCATTGAGAAATTCACTCATACCACAGAATGCAGAGACAAAGACATGAAAAAACATGAAAGAGATGGATTAGAAATTAAGAAGCTCCAAAATTTGCCTGATAAGCATTATGGGAGAAGAGAGGGAAGTAGCAGAGAAGCGATATGTGAAGGGATGCCTAAGAATTTTCCTATGCTAGGGAAAAGCATGAGTCAAAAGTACTCTCTGAGGGGCACCTGGGTGGCATCCGACTTCTGCTCAGGTCATGATCTCTCGGTCCATAAGTCTGAGCTCCACGTCCAGCTCTGTGCTGACAGCTCAGAGCCTGGAGCCTGCTTCCCACTCTGTATCTCCCTCTCTCTTTGTCCCTCCCCTGCTGGCGGTGTCTCTGTCTCTCAAAAAAAATGAATAAACGTTAAAAATAAAAACTTAAAAAAAAAGTATTCTCTGGGTGTCAAGAAATACAAAGAAAACTGAATCTATGCCTAGACATTTTCTAATGTAACTGCACATCTGTCAAGGATAGAAAGAAAATCTTAAATGCTATTAGAGAGGAAGATCTTTTACAAAGGAACACAAATTAGGCTGACAGAAGATTTTTGAACACTGTAATAGATGCCATAGAGAATTATATAAACTATAAATAAATTATAAATTATAAAAAATAAATTATAAATAAATTACATAAAAATAACGGGAACCCCCCACCCCAAAATGTGTAACAGTATTACACATTTACTCCCAAAGCATAACTTTCAAATATACAAAACAAAAACTGAAATTAAACACTGACAGTGAGAAATTCACTGCCGTTATGGGAATATTCGGAATATTCATTGTAACCCTCTTTGTGGGTTTACAGACTTGGAAGCAAAGAGAATGTATAGCATCAGGGTGATGATTCAAACCACTATGCTCTAGTTGGGATGAGCACTGGGTATTACATGGACACCAACCTGACAATACTATTTAAGGAAAAAAACCCACTATGTTCTACCCATACCATAGAATACTATTCAATCATTAAAAATATTGAATGGAAGCATATCAGTTTCAGTTTTATTTCCACCCTAGTGAGAATATCACAATGCAGAGAGGTAGATATGAAATGATGCCAGTGTTTAAAACAAACCCCACTCTACTACCCATGTGTGTACATATTTGTACATGATTAGATGAGCAAGAAGAAAGTCATGGAAAAATACACACAAGATTACTTTAAGGCGGTTGAGGTGGAGCACAGAAACTGTGGAGGGAATGGCAAACTTATTAAATTTCAATTATTACAGACAAAAATAACTTTTATCCATAGTACTCATCTCAACTTCTCAGGAAAGGCTCTGAAGCAAGAAGAGACACAAACTAGTAGGAGGAACTCAGCCTTGGGCACAAAGATCGTTTGTTGTACCAGCATTAAGGGTACAGAGGGTCTATCTGCTGCCTACATAGACAGACAGACAGAAAGACAGACAGACACAATTTTTTTTTTTTTTGGGAAGTTCCAGGATTTTTTTTTTTTTTTACAAATAGTTTATTGTCAAATTAGTTAGTGTCCAGACAGACACAATTTACCAAATGTGTTAGGTGGCCACACTTTGCCACACCTTCCTGTATTCAAGGCTTATGTCTTCATTTCTTCCTGTTATAATACCTTTGTCTTTAATATACATTTCTGATTAGAAACAACTACTTTCTGCTATAATTTGATCAAGAAACAAGGAGAGTCATTAAATGATTCCTCTTCATTTTCAACCATTTTGTTTTTGGAAAAAAACGCACAAACATAAAGACCATACGTTTTTCCAAATCAAAATTTCATTCTCATGGATATGAGAATAGGAGGTTAGAAGTAGAGCCATTGAGTATCAAGAACTCTTTTCGGAATTTGCTCTAGAACGAAGCAGAGCTATATGTCAGTAACTAGAAATTGTTGGAATTCAGAAGGTTTGAATAAGTGCCGTTGTTGTTTCAATAAGAGTGGTATCAAAGCAAGTATAATGGGGATGGGAAAAATCGAATGGAGAGGAAAGGGTCATGAGAAAGAGATAATAATTTCAGAAGCAACACTCCTCAACAGCCAAGTAGAGATGGGTTCTGATGGCGTCTGTAAGAACTTGGCCTCAGATCACAGTATAGGCAGTTTATCCATCATAAAGGGACATAAGTGGGAAGGAAAGCAGACTGTACCGGGTAGACATCTAAGTAGTTAGCAGAGATGTGATGTTGGAAGAGAAGTGGCTTTTCTAATAGTTTATATTTTCTCAGTGAAATCAGAAGCAAGGGCATCAACTAAAACTGAGGAGAGGAACAAGGAGTGTTGGAAATTTAAGGTCACTTCAAGGAAAAAAGCAAAACTGTAAGAAAGAAAAGGTCAGAAGTAGAAAGCAATAGTACAGTCAATAAATATATATTTATAAATGAAACTACTTCACTTTAAAAGAAAATAAAACTATATTTAAGATTATCAAAGGCCCATAGGAAGGAGGGAAGCAGAAGGCCAAAGCTCTCTACAAATTTACAACTTGGGGAGTTTGTATCTGCAAGAAAAGAAGAGTGACTCCTCATTCACTTCTTCGCTGATCTAGTAAGTCCTGCTGGCTTTTAAGATGCTTTAAACACTAAGCTCAGCAAAAAATGTAGCTCAGATATGTAGCAGAAGTTGAAATGAACTGGTCAAGTTTCATATTGTGTATATCCTTTAATATAACATTTTCATGCCAATAAATGTGTCATGCCTAAATGAAATGCTACACTGTCTTATGGCTTAGCAGTATTGGTCTGGGTCTCCGATGGGTAGTTAGAACTCAGCCTCTTTGAAGGCTTCCCATTGCAAAAACATGCTTATTTGCCATCTAGGTACTCCATGGTTTTGTTGCTGTGCCCATATAAATTTACTCGACAACAGAGCTAAGTATCTAATAACCTATTTCTGAAGAAAACTATAAATTAGTCACACAGTGCTAGCATTCCTGTGGAAAAATGTATTTAATCAAATAACACTGAGATGCATAAAAATGAATATGGTGGGAAAACACTGGGATTCCACTAAGATGCTTCTCACTCATCAAATTCTTTCTTAAATATGAAGATCCTCCAAAGTACCATGCACTTCTGTCTCAGAAACCAGTTCAACTTAGACTCATATTTAGGGATGGTCCAGAATTTATGCCACTAGCCACATGTAACGATTTAAATTGATTTTAAGTAAAGTTAAAGAAAGTAAAAATTTTCTTCCTCAATTGCACTAGCCACCTTTCCATGGGTGACTAGTAGCTAACATATCGGGCAGCTCAGATCAAGAACATTTCATCATCATAGGAAGTTCTATTGGGCAGTGCTTCTCCAGACCATGGGAGGCCCTTATGACTTATGCTATCCTCAAAACTGTTTCCGGTCCAAGGAAATCTTAAAGGAATATGAACTTCTGTTGCAGTCTCTGACCCCAAACTGGAGCTCTGGGCTTTCCTAATCTGGACCTGACTCAACAGAGACCCACATTAACCATCAGAGTTTAGAAGGAGGATAAGACAACATTTATACCTCAAATGACATAATAATGCCTGGAAAGATCTTTTTAAAACTCTGAAGTGCAATGCAAAAATAAAATATTCTGTCTATTTCCCCATGCAATTGCCTTTACTTTGTTGTGGGAATCTCCCTAGATTATTACATTTGGTATTGGACTCTACAGCTTGAGACAAATGCAGAAAACCTGGAGGCAGTTCAGAGGAGACCCACAAAGATGATGAAAGGTTTGGAAAACAAAATATGGTGGTTACTGACGAAAGTCATTCATTTCAGGAGAAAATTTTATAATTATCTTCAAGCATAAGCATGTGTAGCACAGAGAATTATGTCCAGCTACATTAAGAGATGCTGTGGACAGAACAGAAGAATCGGATCAAAGTAAGAGCACAAAGGCAATTTTCTGACAATGGTGGCTGTGTTGGAGTGGACCGTTAAAGAAATTTAAGGAGTCTTCTTTGGAAATATTTGAAAGCCGAAAAAGTTCCATGTAAAATGTTTCCTGGTCACTGATTCTTTCTGAGGAAAGTAGTCAGACATAATTCATTATACACATGTTTCCATGTTTTGCATTGTGTGCAAGTCTGGTCTCAGTTGGTTGGCCCACAGATCGGTTCTGGCTCTTCTCAAGCTATGTATAGCCAGAAATGTGCACTTGATACTGGGATCAATACAGAGAATAAGGTTGCTCCCTTCCCCAAATCCGCTTCTTTCCTTATAGCATAGCTCATTACTTTTCTTATGGAATCATCCCTGCCCCTTTCCATGTAGCCTGGGTCCAATTGATCGGTGTATCAGTTCTCCCTGGCCAAAGTGATGGGTTCAGAAATAAGAAATAACCCAAGACAATCTCATGAGACTCAATTCCAGGATTTTTTTTTTTTTAAACCATTGGGAGGAGAGAATCTCTCTTATGACATCTTTGAAGGTGTGAGATAATAAACCTCATTGTCGTGACCTGGGTTGTGTTACTGCTGCATGAAGAGTAGAGAGCAGTAGTTTTCCTTATACATAGTTGCCTTTCTTCAGAGCAGATGCATTCAAGCTCCCACCTAGATGCAAACAGCTAGAGAGCCGTAGCTGCAGAGCTAGGGAAAAATCAGAAGGAAGAGGTGAGCCACTTTTCAGTACACAGACCCTCAATCCAAGCCCTTTTTTACAGCAACACCCTCTCCCACCTCCAGGGGCCCTTTTCCTCTGCAATCTCTGGTTTCTCGTGAGGTTTTCCTGAACTTTCCCTTTGTCCCTTAATTCCATTACCACCGCACTATGCTTACCTTTTGTTAAACATTTACTGAAATTTCACAGTCACGGCTGTCCTATCTCTATTTTGTCTTTTTTATCCTTTAAATTTTTTTTCTTTAGCATCATTTTAATATGCTCATAGGAGGGAGATAAATGTACTTGGTCAATCCATCATCTTTAAACTACTGATATGGTGAGAACAAGCCAAAATGCCTAAGAAGATTGAACAAGCATGAGGAGAAAGAAAGAGAATGAAAGCAAGACTTAAATGTGTACTAGCTGTTGCCGTGTATGGGGAAGGCTGGGATGCTTTAATTCAGGTGACTCTGCAAACCCATTGCGTATGCGCGTATCCTCAGAGTAACAACTAATACTGCAGGGAGGTTAGAGATCACATCTTGCTGGGTTCTGGAAGAGACCCAGTCTGGGGATGTTTGCAACTGCAATTTGCCCCTAGCTCTGTGAAAGCCGTATATAAGTTAATCTGGTTGATTGTTTCCTTGTTTGGTTGGTTTTCATTTTTGTTTTTTACTTCTGGATTGACTTCAAGTCTTTTTTCGTTAGACTTTTTTTTTTGTTCATTTGATGAATATTGAATAATCAACAAATAGATTCAAAGTATTATGCTATGTCCTAAAATACAGTGATAAAGACCCAACTCTTGCTTCAAAAGGTGTTTCAGTCTTTTTGAGAAAAGGAATCTGTATACTAAAAAATACAAGGGGAGAAATATTTGGGGGGGGGAAAGGAGAGCAGGTGGGAAAGCAGATGGAGATGAGGTAGGTAGGGCAGCAGTTACTTGAATCAAGAGGAAATACTTGGAAGTAGTCAGCCCTTTGGTGCCAAACTGGAACATTGGCATTTCCAGACGTCTCTTTAGAATCCCGTCTCAGTAGCAGGATTAATATTGGAGAGACTTACCCAGATCTAAGGTCGGGGGAATTTGTCTGATGAAGGCACTATTGCTAGAACACAAAATTTCACTCTACTCTTGAGCTATAATCTGCTGCAATCTTTTATGCCCCTTAGTTTTATCATGTAAAATGTCTGTTTGTTTCAAGTTCTAAAGCTTTAATATTCAAACCCAAATTCTGGCTTCTGAACAATCTTCCCATATTCTTCCTATTTATACCACATCCTGTCCCCAAACCAATGAATTATTTTACTTTAACCTTGACTTGGAATTCTATGTTAGTTATTTCAGTCCCCACCCTAAACATATTTCTTCTTCCCAATTTATTTTCAAGGTTGAAGTAAAGTTCAAGTGAAACCTACCAACACATAAACCTAGAAAAGAGAAAGAAGCATATAATTTTTTTGTGTAGAAGACATTGTTTGCAGCTAAAAGCATACCACATGCACCCAAATCCACTAGTAGAGTTATATTAATTATATTTTCAGGGATGTCCTGAAATGGGATTTTTCTGACCTAAATGAATCATCCATAATAACGGTCCTCCTAAGCGGAGAAGCCCAGGTTTTTGATACTATAATGTACTGCAAAGCCATTTCTCTATCATATAATTTGGACAACAGACTCTAATTTTGTTTTCCTCCATAATTAAAAAGGATGTTTTAAAATTGGATGGCTTTTGGAAATGGTTGGGAATTCTTCATTTTTGTTCTCTATTAGAATTATAATATAAAATCCTTTGAAAAAATAGTGCTATGTAAACAGTGCTTCCCATCTTTTTCTCATTTTGACACACAGGAAAAATAGCAGTATTGGCATAACTTACAGAGATAAGCAAGTTGCGGAGGCTGCTGTCAGCCAGAGGGCTGGTGTCCAGGGCTGGTGTGAGCCCTGTAGACTGATGAGACCAGTATTCCGGCATTGAGGTTCAATAACAAGGCACCTCAGTAGGGAAGCTTTGGGGTGCAGCATGGACCTTGGTTAAGGAGCTGCTAAAAATTCCTCCTACTCCTCTTCCAAATCAACCCACTTATCTCTCTCCTGTCGCCTCACACTCCAAAAATCCTTTTTGATCAAGGTGGGCGAAGCATATATCATGTTTACCATTGGCTTAATAATTTTTAAAAATCAAAAGAAAATATCAGATGAAAATAAAATTTACTATTTTACCTTAAGCTAAGATTATTGCATTATACATTATGATTTTAGAGATAGACCTACTATGAGGGATCATCAATAAAGTTGTTGATCTTTGTAATCTGTATTTAATAGTGATTATATCAGCTGTCAGAAGTGCATTATAGTTCTCTGTGTTTCCATTCACATGACTTGAGTTGCATATCTAACCAAAAGCCCAACAAGGCATTAAGAATTTTTTTTAAAAAAAGGTGTTTTTGCTGTTACCTAGGAGATTAATAAAACCCCTTAAATTTTCTGTTCTTTACCTCCTACTGGCTTAGGTTTTTCAAAGATGCTATAAAGATGATCAAATTGGATGCCAATTTGTGATTGCTATTGCACAGTACTATCACGGAGTCACTCTTATTTTATAGAACAAAAGAAAGAAGGAGAAAGATAGGGAGAATGAAGGAGAGGAGAGTCTCAGCAGTGGTCTTTTTTCCTTTTTCAAAAATTAATTTTGTGATAAAAAAGAAATATATATTCATGATGAAATCTTTAGATAATAAGTAAAGAAATGTCTGTGGTAACTTTCTCAGGTGACTTATTTGAAGACTTCTTTCTTGTAAAGAAGAAACATAGACTCAAAATTCTAGCAGATTATAATAATGGCTAGAATGTTATCAAGTTCTGGGTACCAGACTGCCACGCATGTCCCCAAACTTAGCAAACTCATCTCATCCTCAGAACAACCCTGCATGGTAGGCATGTTATCTTCATTCCATAAATGAGAAGACAAACTAAGCCAAAGTAGTTGGCCAATCTGAGGCCGTGCATGGAGCCAAAAAAGATAAAACAAGACCATGCTAAGTTGTGCAAATGTTTTGCTCTTGACCACATTGTCATACGCCCAACCAGTGCAAGAAAGGGGCTGTACGGAAGCTACATCATCTCTCTTATTAATTTACATAGTGGTCCTCAAAGTTTGTTCCACAGTGGAATCACCTGGGGAGTTTTCACGATTCCTAACATCCAGGCATTACCTCATACTACTTAAATCACAATGTTTGGTGGGGAGGGAGGAAGCAAGTATTGATATTTTTAAAGATCTCTGGGTAATTTCAAATACAGTAAAATTTGGGAACTACTGACTGATGGTCATTTTAGAAATCTCAGGCTAAAGCTAATTCTACAGTCCTAAATCTTACTTCAGAGAGACGGTTGTGCAGCTTTTGGGAGCTAGACATTTAGCTATAGGATATGACCATACCTTGTTTGTGGAAATCTCCCTTCCCACACCAGCCCCTTCCAAATAACTACTCTAAATGCATTCCTTACACAGTGGATATGCACAGGGGTCTGAGCAATGGTAGCACATGTTTTGATGTACTGGAGCAGTTTTGGCTAAGTGTATAGAAAACTGAGAGAAAATTTTGGTAATTAGCAGTTATTTTGATACTGGCAGACAGCCAAACAGGAAAATTAGGCCAGAAAAATCCACTTTGGGATTGAATTATCCCATTTGGCTGTCTACCATGAACAAACTAGTCACCAAATTGTTCACTTGTTCTGTGCACTCCAGTGTATTATAAACGAAAATGCTCATTTTAGAAATTTTATTTTTGCTACCTTTTGTAGAAGGTAAGAAATGAAGAAGATTGTACAAATAAATAATCCAGGCCAACACCTCTATTTTATAGTTGAGGAAAATGAGACACCGCATTGTTGCCTTCTTCTTCCAGAAAAACAGCTGGGGTCTCCGGATATCCTGCTATGGGCTGTTGTCACAGGAAAAGAACTTGGGACTGACCACTGTCAATCAACATGGCTTTTCCAAAATTTATCTAGCATGATTGACTTCTGTACATTTTGTATTGGTTCCATCTAAATGTGCCATTTAGGATCTGGAATCACGTAGGTTCTGTTTTCTGGGTCTGTTTTTAAGCATTTCTAAAACCATATATGTATCATTTTTTTTCAATTTTCCTATACCCCCCTACCCAACTGCAAAAGAAATCTTATCCACCTCCAGGTAAGGAGCTCCCTTAGTCTCTTCTTCTCCATTCCCACTGCTCTAGGCAAAAGCCCATCACCCCAGAATCTTTTGATACCTTTTATCCATCCTAAACCCATGCCAAAACCTTCCCTCTGTTACTGCCTTTGGCTGCAATGCATTTGTAACAGGAAAGAAAAATCACTATTAAAAAAGATGACTCAAACTTGGTTACACAACATGGGGCAGCTGTATAAATTAGGACTCTTCTTCAGGCTTATTCATTTATATGAAGGTAGTCCTTAGACCTCAGTCGGAATTGGAAGAGTTGGAATGATGAAGACATAAAAGTCTCTGCATCATTAAGAATTTTTCCCCCCAATTTTCCTTTGGAAGTTAGGAAGTCAGAGGAGAACAAGGATTGGGAGTCCTGGAACTGGAAGAGAAGGTTCTGAAAAAAAGGATTTAAATAGAAGGTGAGAAAGGGGTAGGGGAAAAAAAGCACAAGTGAGACTACCCTTCTGGTGAGGATATCTATGGATCTTGAATTAAAGTGACCTGTGATTGAGAAGGGCTTGGGAACTATCTCTATCTGGTCATAGATCAGAGACCCCTCCCCTCTTTTATCTGGTCAGAGAACTGCCCTTTCCTGCACCATTTTATAACAAAAATACAAATTTCAAAGCTATCTGTATTAGTTACAACACAGAGACAAATCTCACCTCTGTAAATTACGAAGATAATTAAAAGGAACTATATTCACTAAAAATATTAAGCCTAAATTGGGAACTGAGAGCATACCACGAAAAAAAGAGCTGTCATAATACTAAGAAAAAATCATCTGTCAGTGGATACATGTAGGGGAGGCTCTTCATATAGATTAGGAGGAAAAGACTATCCTGGAGGAAGGTTTCAGCTGGTTCTAATAGGGGGTAACTTCATATGTCAGACTACACCCATTTAGGGAGATAAAAGCCACCCCATGATAGAGTACATCCACAGATGCTCTCCTCTTCAGAATCCTGTGAGGGGAGCCTTTCTTTACTCATGGATGTGGGAGCGCAGGAGAGGTGCTCAGAGGTGTCCTGTATCATTAGCAACCTCTACCATATGATGTTTCTCTCCTCCTTTTGTTCTTCCTTCTTTTGTTCTCAGAGAAACACAGGGCTTCGGGAAAGAATAAGCAATGCTTTAAAGAAACCAAGCCCAGTCCCCCACCCCCCACCCCCACCTAGATTCTAAAATAGTCGTGGAACTACTCGTTTAACAAAAAGGAACTGAATTGCAACCTTTATATAGTTTTTAAAATTACTTATTGTCTGGGTCTCAAACAAAATATACGCAACTTGAAGACAGAAATTTTTATCTTTATTGTTCAATGCTTCATGCCCAGCACCTAGAAAAATGTTTAGATGATAGATGGTGCTAAAATCGATTTACGACAGGGAATAAATGAATGTTGGTATGGCTCTGTTATCCTCAAACGCTGTGTGGATATCTGTTACATAAAACAGCCTAGTGGTGGTGGTGTGCTTCGGTGAATGCAAGAGGAAGAATGGTGGCCATATTTGGCATGATGCCAGGAAAAGGTGACAGCTACAGGAGTCAAGAGCATAAGCAGGGATTAAGAATTCAGAGAGAACAGAAATTATGAGTAATAGGAGATCAGAAACATGAGGAAGTACGGAGGATGAGGAAGGGCACTTTCTTCCCCACAGCACATAAGACAGTGGTGGCCAATTATTTGGATGATGGGAAAGGTGACTCAGAAAGGCAGGAGAACTTAGGCACAACTGAATGGATCAATTGTGAAACCAATCCTTTATAGTGGACAAGTTTCCCTTCGGTTTTGACCTTTATCTCAACCTGAGATTTAGAACAAGAGGCCAAATATCAATCACTACTTATCAGATGAAAGCCCAAGAGTAAACTTCACTCTTTCCCATTGTTAGTTCTTAAAACTAGACCAACACCCTTACACACCATGAATTAATGACAATGAGCTAAAGTCTTACCAAGGTTCTGTCTCCATGAAACCTCCTCATTTTTTCCCCAAATTGCTCTCTATCTCTGGTCCAGACTATCCAGTGCCTGACTGAGCAGAGATAACTCAATCCTGTCTTTGACCTTTTGAATTTAAAACCAAAAGCAAAGGCAATCAAAGTAAAAATAAACAAATAAAACAAAAATAAACATCAAGCTAAAAAGCCTCTGTACCTCAAAGGAAATCATCAATACATAGAAAATGCAGCCTATGGAATGGGAGAGAATATCTGCAAACCACATATATAATAAGGGGTTAATATCCAAAATATACAATAAATTCATAAACTCAATAGCAAAAGAACGAATAACCAAATTAAAATGGGAAAAGTGGGTAGACAGTTTTCCAATGATCACATACAAATGGCAAACAGGTGCACAAAAAGGTGTTCAACATCACTAATTATTCAGGAAATGCAAATCAAATCCACAATAAGTTATCACCTCATGACTGTTAGGATGGCCATTACCATCAAGACAAAAGATAACTAACACTGGCAAGGATGTAGAAAAAAAGGAACTCTATTGGTAGAAATGTTCATTGGTATGGCTACTATGGAAAGCAGTATTGCTTTAGGTGATAGGTGTGTTAAGTAACTCAATGTCAGAAATCTTTTTATAATACATGTATATATGAAATCATCACGTTATACACTTTAAATGTCTTATGATTTGTCAATTATACCTCAGTAAAGCTTGGTGGGGGGAAGATCTGAGCAAGATTTTAACACACAAATTTAGCAAGTATATATTCCTATGGGAAACAAACAAGGCTGTTGTCCTAATTTCCATAAACTCCAGGGTGAAGACTGTCATTTCCATGGGGTAGTTGTAAGTGCTAATTTCAACTTTCTGTTCTCCAGTCATGTGGAGAACTGCACTTTTCCACTCTTCCTTTTTTGTAATTTTTTTTTATTGTGACAAAATTCACATAACAAAATTTACATCTCAACCATCTTTAAGTGTACAGTTGAGGGGTATTACATATATTCATATTGTTGTGCGACCGTCCCCTCCGTTTATCTCCAGAACTCTTTTTCATCTTGCAAGACTGAATTACACCCATTAAACCGTAACTCCCCATTGTCCCTTCCCACTGGCAACCACCATTCTACTTTCTGTCTCTCTGAATTTGACTACTTTAAATACCTCACATAAGTGACATCATACAGCATTTGTCCTTTTGTGTTTAATTTCACATAGCATAATGTCTGCAAGGTTCATGTGTTGTAGAATGTGTTAGAATTTCCTTCCTTTCTGAGACTGAATAGTATTTCCTTATATCCACATACTACATTTCGCTTATCTAACCATCTATTGATGCACTTTGGCTGCTTCCATATTTGGTTTTTGTGAATAATGCTGCTAGGAACATGGAAGTACAAATATCTCTTTGAGACCTTGCTTTCAATTCTTTTGAGTATATATGCAGAAATGGATTGCTGGATCATATGGTAAATCTATGTTTAATTTTTTGAGAACTGCTGCCATGTTGTTTTCCACAGCAGCTGTACTATTTTACATTCTCACCAACAGTGCATAAGGGTGTCAATTTCTCCACATCGTTGTCAATACTTGTCATATTCTGTTTCTGTTTTTATATTTTGATAGTGGCCAGCCATGCTATTGCATGGCTATTGCATCTCACTGTAGTTTGATTTGCATTCTCTTCATGACTATTGATGCTGAGCATCTTTCACTTGATTATTGGTCATTTGATATCTTCTCTGAAGAAATGTTTATTCAAGTTCTTTGCCCATTTTGGATTGTACTGTTCCTTTATGTTGTTGTGTTTTAGGAGTTCTGTATATATCCTTGATATTAGTTCTTTATCAGATATGTAATTTGTTAATATTGTCTCCCATTCTATGGGTTGCTTTTTTATTCTGTTGGTAATGCCTTTTAATACACAAAATTTTTTAATTTTTACGAAGCCCAATTTGTCTATTTTTTCTTTTGTTGTCTATGACTTTGATGTCATTACAAAGAAGTTATGGTTAAATCCAATGTCATGAAACTTTGCCTTGTGATTTCTCCCAATAGTTTTATAGTATTAGGTCTTATGTTTTGGTCTTTGATCTACTTTGAAGTAATGTTTCAACATGGTATTAGATAAGGATTCAACTTTATTCTCTTACAGGTGTATATCCAGTTATCCCAGTACCATTTGTTGAAAAGAGTATTCTTTCTCCACCGAATGGACTTGGCACTCTTGTCAAAGTCATTTGACCATATACACAAAGGTATTCTATTCCAAATGGTCTATATGTCTGTCTTTATGCCAGCACCACACAGTTTTGATTACTGCAGCCTTGTAGTAAGTTTTGAAATCAGGATCTGTGAATCCCCTCACTTTTCAAGATTGTTTTGGCTCTTTAGAGTTTCTTGCAATTCCATGCAATTTTTTACATCAGCTTATCAATTTCTGCAAAAGAGTGTGCTTAGTATTAAAGTCAAAGTGCAAACAACCCAATTTAGAATTACCTTAGATCATTCAGTCCAATACACTCAACACTATTGATTAAGAAAGACCTAGAGAAACTGGATGATTTTCCAAAGTCCTGAAATGAGCTGGTTGAAGACCCAGACCAGAACCCAGTCACCTAATCTTCCAATCCAATCCCCCAATCCAACATTCTTTCTATTATACCATGCTACTTTTCTAAGAGAAGAATGTTGCACCTCACACTGGAAAAAAAAAACAAACAAAACAAAAAACAAAAAAATCTGTTAACAGCATTCTGCAATTAGAACTACTTAGCTGATTTTCTTCCCATCCTGAGCCCCTCAAATTTTGCTGTAGTAATAAAAATTATTTTTAAGTATTTACTAGGCAAATGTGCTAAACAATTTATATTCTGTATTATTATGGACTCTGTTTACAAGCAACAATGACATGGCCAACTTAGACAAGAATGTTATGCCCTTAAGAGAATCAAAGGAAAAATCGAACAATAAAGTTTTAGACAGAACAGGAAACACAATGGCTTCTAAGATCTCAGTAGCAACAACTCTCATAGAAATCTACTCCTCTCAATTTGTCTCCACTTAAGATTCAAATTTCTGGAAAGAGACTGATTCCCCTAGCCTTGACTATGTGCCCATACTTGACATTATGGGCTGAGGTCCTATAACCAACAGACCTCTGGAATCAAATATAGTAGTGGAGAAGCATGGCCTTGAAAGATGAGATGCTGCATGACCAATAGTCATGACCATAGTCACCAATAGTCAGTAGTATGATTCCGATTTTACTAAGGAAGAAATTGAGGAAGTTAGTAACCTCCCCACTTTTACACAGAGAGAAAGTGGCACTCACATGTCTAATATTTCTACTGGCTCAGCCCCGAGGCTCTTTTCTGAGCACTGTCTCTCCTTTATCTGTTTCCCTCTCCAGGTAGTGTTCTTTACCCTGTTGCTGAATTAGGGTATGTTGTAATTGGCTCTCTTTGGTAGGAGAAGTCACTTTCTGATGGTGTTCTGGAATCCAAATGGAATGCACAACTATGATGTTCTATTTCTAAAACAACAAAGTCTTCCCTCACAGTAGGATTATTATTTAACCTCTTCACATCCACTGTGCCTATGGCACAGCCATAGGCAACTTATCTGTTTTGCACAGTTTATTTCTATTACTGGTTGTGTTCTTATCTATCACTTCAACAGAAGGTGGTAAAATTTGATAAAATTCTGTACTTTCATAAATGCAAAGTGGTTGTTAACAGCTCCCATGGGACAAAAATAAACAGTGTTGGTTGGGAGAAAATATAGGTCTACCCACAGTTCTGCAAGAATCGTTCTTATGGCTTGTTCTCAAGTGTTGATAATAGCCAACTCATAATTGATCAGATTTAATAGATAAAAAATGTTATCTAGCAAAAAACAAAAACACTTTCCTCTAAGAAAATTCTTGCCTCATATTTTAATGGCATAGCTTTTTAATTGTTCACTTTGACTTACATAAAAACTGAGAAGTAGGCAAGCTACTTAAATAGATGCTAAGTGTTTTTTTTAACCTCTAATTATTTGGTATAATTAATAGTGGGTTATTTCACAACATAAATGAAAATCAAAGTTTTCATAAATCACTTTTATCTAGTATCAAGAACACAACTAGCAGCAATACCAAGATATAATTATTTATAACAATTATTTATTATTATTATTATTATCTGTGATGGTTAATATTAGAGTCAACTTGCTAGGCCACAGTACCCAGATAGTTGGTCAAACATTATTCTAGATGTTTCTGTGGAAGTATTTTTAGATGAGATTAATGTTTAAGTCAGTTAACTTTGAGTAAAGCAGATCACTCTCCATAATGTGAGTGGATCTCATCCAATTAGTTGAAGGCTGAAGTAAGAAAAAGATTGACATCTTCCAAGGAAGAGGAGATTTGGGCAGTCCTGACTTACTTATCACCAGATTGGTTTAGTTACTTATTTCATGCGTGAACTGGTGTTTTTTAATCTCGGTAAACTGAGTTGCAAACATAACACATGGTATATAGAAGTTGCTCACATATTTTTTGTTGAAATGACTTATTAACTTTAATCATTAAAAAAATTTTCTAGGGACAGATGGTGGCTCAGTCGGTTAAGACTCTGACTCTTGATTTCGATTAAGTTCATGATCTTGTGGTTTGTGGATTTGAGCCTTGCATCGGGCTCTATGCAGTTGGCTTGGAGCCTGGAGCCTGCTTTAGATTCTGTGTTTCCCTCTCCTTTTGCTCCTCCCCTGTTCATACTCTGTCTCTCTCTTTCTCAAAAATAAATGTTAAAAAGAATTAAATTTTTTCTACACGTTATACATGTTGATGAAATTAATTTTCTACACACACTGTAAATGTTTTTTACTAAACTGTTTCATTTTTTATTTATTTTTTATGTTTATTTTTGAGAGAGAGAGTGTGGGGGAGGCACAGAGAGAGAGGGAGACAGAAGATCTGAAGCAGGCTTTGCACTGACAGCAGAGAGCCCGATGGGGAGCTCAGGCTCATAAACCATGAGATCATGACCTGAGCTGAAGTCAGATGCTTAACCAATTAAGTCACCCAGGAGCCCCATACACATACTATACATGTTGATGAATTTGGGTTCTCATAGGAGAAGAACACTTTAAAGGGTATTTAATTTGGAAATTTAAATTTAAATTTAAAATATTTAATAATATTTTATTATTAATATAATAAATTAAATAAATAATAGCATTTAAAAATAAAGCATTTAAAAAGTTATTTTGTTGTCATATCCAATTATACTTTGTTGAAATACTTGATCTCCAGGGAAGATGTTATGTAAGTCATATCCCCTTTGAACAAAAATGTATTGAGTGCTAGGGTGGTAAGCACTATTCTATGTCTTACAGAAAGGGTGCTTGAACAAGACAAAGTAGAACTTAAATTCTCATGGCAGAGATAAACAATGAACAAGTAAACAAATGAATAATATCAGCCTGCTATTAATTCTAGGAAGAAAATAAGGTAGAATAAGGGGCTACTGTGTGTTGAGGTGGGGAGATCTGGCAAAACTTCCCTATTGAGAAATGATCCAAGGACAGAATGGCGAGATAAAGCAGTTGTGCAAAGATCTGGGGGAAGAAAAGTCCAGGTAGGAAAAGCAGCGAGTGCAAAGTCCATGAAGCAGGCGCCAGCCTGGCAGGTTGAGGATCAGCAAGAAGGCCAATATGTGTGGAGCAGAGTGAAGAGGGGAAAGGAAGGAGCAAGGTCAGGAAAATAAGAAAATTATGATGTTGGGTTACGTAAACTTTGGACAGGAGTTTGGATAAAGTGGAAGTGAGTTATGGATAGATTGTGGAAAATAAATATTTTTTGGTTGATATCATAGTCTACAAGTCAATCAAGAGCAAAACTTCTAAACCTGGGACACCCCAAATGCACTTATGACTTCAAAGTTTTGTAGTGGCCCGCTAAAATATGAGCCAACAGCCAAGACCTCCAGCAACTGGGGAAAGCCCTTCCCCAGGGAAAGTAGAGAACAAAGCAAATATAGACAAAAAAAAAAAAAAAAAAAAAAGACAATGGAGAAGCAGGAGAAATGCTATTTTTAAAAACCTCATTGGAGGGGTAACTTGGAGGCTCAGTCCATTAAGCTTCTGACTTTTGATTTTGGCTCAGGTCATGATCTCATGGTTCATGAGATTGAGTCCCATGTTGGATTCTGCACTGACAGCACAGAGCCTGCTTGGGATTCTCTCTCCCTCTCTCTCTGCTCTTCTCCTGCTCGTGCACACTCTCTTTCTCAAAAATAAATAAATACACAAATAAACATCTAAAAATAGAGAAATAAAAACCTCATCTGAGTCTTTGGGGTGGTGGTGAAGTGAATGCCCACACACACAAAAAAAGACAGTGACCTGTGGTAGAAGCATAGAGGGATGGAAGGGATGAAGATTCCCATAAAAAGTTGAAAGCAATCCATTATCCTATGAGGCTTATACTGTTATGAGATTTGCACTCATCTAGGAAAGTTTGGAGTTGGATTAATTCTAAATGGAAAACTAAGCAAATGAATAAAACAAGACAACTATTATATAGAAAAAAATTAGAAAGAAGGGTGTCTCTGTGTCTCAGGCAGTTAAGCGGCCAACCCTTGATTTTGGCTCAGATAGTGATCTCATGGTTTGTAAGATTAAGCCCCATGTTGAGCTCCATACTTACAGCATGGAACCTGTTTAGGATTCTCTTTTTCCCCTCTCTCTGCTACTCCTCTGCTTTCCCTCTCTCTTTCTCAAAATAAATAAACTTTAAAAAAGAAAAATAAAAAATATAATGTTTGGCTGAGCTTCCAACAAAATCTACATAATCATAAACACTAAATAATGGTTTCAGTTCTTTCATTGTTGAGGAGGCAACTTTTATTTCCATAAGTTTTGTCTTGAACAATTGGGAAAATTAATTCTATATGAAAAATACCAAACCAATGTAAAATTATGACATAGGGAAGTGAACTTGTGTGTGTGTGTGTGTGTGTGTGTGTGTGTGTGTGTCTCTGTGTGTCTGTGTTCAGGATGGAAATGAGTTCATAATACTAGAAGAACTAGCTAAAAGTGTTGAAAATTTAGTAATTAGTGGTGACACTCTTTTTAAGAATAATTAGTTATTGCTCATTGTACTTGAACTCTAAGGTTGCAACAAGCCTGTCAGAAATGTTTTCTGACAAAATGAAAACCTAGGATCATAGGCCAAACAGCCTAACAACTAGCTGAGGTGATCACTATGTGCTTTTAACTAGAGTGGCCAAGACCAATTGTAGGCAGAGAGACTAAAAATTATATCTATAAAAAAAGACTGACCTTTAAAAGAAAGATTTTAAAAAATACAGCATCAAATTGAGCACTCATCTATAGCTGCCGAGAGTCCAAGATGTGCAAAGTTGAGCTACTGATAGGTTCCATGAAAAGTACATCTTGGCAGCAGATTGAAAGAGTTTTCTTTCAACCTTAAAAGTTTGACTCTGAGACATATTATATAAATATCAATGTTTATCTATGAAACAAAAACTTGAATGAAAATGGAATTGTGATGAATTGAATGATATACCCATGTTCTAATCCCTAGAATTTATAAATGTTACTTTACTTGGAAAAAGAGTTAATTTTACAGATATATTTGAGGTAAGGATCTTGAGATGAAAAGATCAAACTAGATTATGCAGGGGCTTCTTAATCCAATGACAAGTGTCCTTATAAAGGCATGCAGGGGAGAAAGAGATGTGAAGACAGAGCCAGAGATTGGAGTGATGCGGCCACAAGCCAATAAAACCAAGGAATACTATCAACCAGCAGGAGTTGGAAGGAACAAAGAAGGACTCTCTCCTAGAGCTTCCAGATGAAGTGTGGTCCTGCCAAAACCTTGGTTTTGGATTTTTAGCTTCCAGAACTGTGAGAGAAAAAAATTTGTTGTATTAAATTGTTGTTTTAAACCATTAAGTTTGTAGTGATTTGTTAGGGTAGTCACTGGAAACTAGTAAAGTGCATTAGTCTCCAATGGTTATCCTAACTGATATTATGTATAAAATATATAAAAGATTAAATATCAGATACTGGCCAGCCAAAGAAATGAATATCAGAAGTCAGAAGGCAACACACACAGATACACAACTGAGATGTGCAATGGGGAAGAAGGCTTTAAGTGTGCCACGATAATTGTTCAAACCCTTCAGGTAAAAATTAAAATAAACCCCAGTCTTGTCATTTGACCAGCTTCTGTGGTTTTGAGAAGAGGGGAAATATATACGGAGATATTGATATATGGATAATTGATGCAAGCAGATTGACATCAGCGTGCAAAGGTTGGTTCTTAATATTCTCAAAGATGGCTAATTCAAACACGCCACGGCCCCTGCCATGTTGCTTCTCTCCACCTGCCTCCATATGGAATTGCTCTTTTTCTGAAGATAGAGCTAAAACGAATCTGATAGCTCAACCTCACTAACAATTTAGTATTTCTCAGGAAGGATTTGAATTTTGTTAAAGGACTATTGAAGAAGAAAAAAGAAACTTTTTTATTGTTTTATGTAGTTTTGTGTGTTTGTTTTATTTCAACCTTGAAAGAATGGAAATTCAGGCCATCAGGGACAGCCCACCCTCAGATTATACTAAAATGAAGGCTGCTGTCCCAATTCCCCCATATCTGGTGTTTTTTTAAAAAAGACCTGAGGTTCATATGTCTAAACATAATCTATAATTCTTCTCTTCGTATCAAGTCAAAACAATAGAAAAATACATGGTTATTCCTTCCTCAGGCTCCAAGACCCACATACTCATTCCATCTATAATCCCTTCTTTGTTTGCTTTTTCTCTTCCAGATTAAAGGTAGCCTTTCATGCTTATTCTTTCTGTACCACACTTCATCTGTTTAGACCTCGACATGAGGAAGCACACTTCTCTGAGAATGGTACTTGTTCCACGCTCTTTAGGTAGGATTTGTGCACTGGATTAGTCAAATAAACTCTCCTAAGTAGCTACCTGGTCATTGGGCACACTTTGGTTTTCTTTGGGTTGGTGCAAGCCGTGGTGATTAATTACAAAATCAGGACAAGGAAACAAAAGTAAGATTTGTTTTACTTCTCTGAGTAAATGCCAAGTACTTCCCTCAGCAAATGCTTTCAGGACTAGACCCAACATTATATAAATATAATGATGAATCTAGTGCATTGGAAAAAAATACACCACCCTATGATAATCAATTAATTAATTTAAACTGTGGATAAAAGTTTATTCACATTCCTTTCTGTTGAACTTATACATAATTAAACTTCACATGAATAATTGACAGCAAAAATTGTCCAAACATATGAAACATTATCAAGAACATAAACATAACACTGCCTTATTCAAGATCTTACCAACATAAGATGTTTGGTTCATTTTGTTAAGAGTCTATGAGAGGAGAATTAGGCCAAATGTGTCCGTTTTCTAAATATGACTGACAAAAGCTAAATTCCGTGCATTTACTTCCCCATGAATTATAGGATCAGGTGTTAAACATATCTATTGAAGTACTTAATAGTGAAGTGAAAGACATTTATAATTAAAAAGAAAATGTAGATGTCATTGACCTTTCCTTCTCTTCCTCTTTTTAAAAACTTCCTCCAGGTGAAATGGAAAACAAAGCTATAGAAATCATAACTTCAAGCAGTTATAATAAATTAGCACAGATCACGAGTAGAGAAGGCCTTCTGATAGATTACATGCTTTGAACTGAATTTCATCTTTTCCTATAAGCACACACATGCTATGAGATAGCAATTTCATTTCTGTTTGTTTCTGAAATCTATTATTGTCTTATATTGTATAATCTCTCTCGGTTTTGATTCATGATGGTTAGAAAGATACACTGAATCCAGTTAATCCATCACCTTTTTAAAAATTCTAACTGTGGCCAGCCAAGAGCAGACTTGGTATCTAGAGCCTGATACAGATTCATATTTACTCTTTCCCTGGGACATACTTCAGTCAAGGCTAGGTTCACATTCTTTGAGGATCCAGAAGTCTTCTCTCTCCCTGAGCCACTCTTTCTCTCATTTTCTACTAGATTTCCTCCAGGTGTTGATCTTGGCTTCTGGTCTTGAGCTTGCAAAATTGATCAAAGTTTCATGCCTTGGAACCTTGCCTTCTCAAGTTCCCATTTTCCTCAGATCCTCCTAAAATTTATTGTAAGTTGTTCACTCCTCTCCAAATCCCCAACTCCTACAACTGTGTTTGGCCTACAATAGGTATTCAATAAACGTGTGTTCAGTGAATAAATTTTCACAGGCATCGTTGGTGTAACTAAAAGAACTTTCTCCTGCTATATTGGACACTTTTTGCATTAAGGCCATGGGGAACCTGAATGGAAAAGACAAAGAAAGTGGAGGAAACAGAAAATCCTGTCCTACCAGTATAACAAACCACTTCTGGGAGGGGAGCCATCAGACAGCATCTGGGAAGGTAGACTGGATCCTTACTGGGTGTGGGCACATTGACTGATCACAAACCAACTAAGATGAAGTTACACATCTGAAACCTGAAACCAGAACTCAGTGCGGAATGCACGAGCATATGGGCATTTGGGAAAGGGGAAAAAAAAGTACTTTTATCATGGGCAGAGAGCAAGACAAACATGAGATGGGTAGCCTTTTAAAACATGCCACCACCATCAGAGACCAGAGATTAGGCCAAGATATTATTCTGGACCAGTAGTGAAAAAGCCTGATCACAGGAAGGTGAGATCACATTAATACTCAACTATAGCAGGTCTCCTCAAGAGGGGCTTCTCCTCTCTCTAGGCTCTGAGTTAGTTGGCATGTAGGAAAAGCATTTTGGTAATGGGAGGGATAAATAACTAAAAAGATGTCCAAAAGGTAAAGCATAGTTATAAGTAAGGAGAAAAGGCAAAAACAGGGCAGTCTACCACTTGGTTTAGCTCTCTTAACCCAATGGGCCACAGAGCTTTCAAGAGAGTGAGAGTCCCTACACCGTGGGAGATCAGCCCAGGACCAGGTGACAGATAAAAGCATAAACTCAAAAAGAAAATTAAAAAGCAGAATCATAGAGGGACAGAGGTCCCGCTTAGCTCACCCACCTTACCCTGCTATGGGAACAGCACAAAGATACCAGACCGCGCTTAGGTGTCTCACTGCCTTGTTTGCTTGGAGGTGTGGAGGTTTGTCCTGAAAAGGTTTTTCCAGCCAAGTCCATGTGTAGCTTGATTTTTCTTTACTTTAAAATATGCCATTTCACTCTATGATGTTCTTCTTCCTATGCTCTTCTGTTACTTCTCTTCATCCCATTTTTTTCTTAGCCTCTTAACAAATGCACTTTGTCAAATTATAACTTGCTTAGAAGTAACAAAGGTGAAAGGATTATTTTCCTCTCCTACCTGGACAGGCAAAAGGAAGGGGTCAAAATCTGCCTAAAGGTTGGTTTATAATAATGTGCCAATAATGTGTGGAATCGATAGAGGGAAATGATGAGCAGAACTGGTGAAGGAAGCAGCAGTTAACTGGTAAAATGAGCATCAGAAATTAGACCTGCAAGAGGGGAGAGACTCCAGTAACTGTGTCTTTCCCATCTACCCTCTTCCCTTTTTACATATAAGACATGTTCAAAGGATATGAATGTAATTCTAATGACCATTTAAGGTTATCGAAACTTCATAGTGAAAAGTGAAAATGTACAAAGTACAAAGGTGTTAAAGGATGACATTTTTTAGTGTTTATTTACATATTTGAGAGTGTGGTGTTTATGTGTGTGGGTGAGAGCGCATACAAGTTGGGGAGAGAAAGAGAGAGAGAATCCCAAGCAGGCTCCATGCTGTCAGCACAGAGCCCAGCTCCAGGCTCCATCCCACAAACCACGAGATCATGACCTGAGCCAAAATCAAGAGTCGGACACTCAACCGACTGAGCCACCCAGGTACCCCTAAAGGATGACATTTAAAAGTCTTAAAGTTTATCTAACTTAAGAAGCTAAACAGTTCAGGTATGCTTAGTAATATAGTTTTTTCAGTACAGAAGGTGATACGTATGTAAATAACCGACCACTTAGCCTTTGCAATGTGGCCTTTATAAAAGATCTCATGAAATGCAACGAAATTCCAAACGCAATCATTTCCTTTGCATTATACGTTGCATACTTTGCATTTCCTTTGCATTATACGTTGGAGAGAATGTTCTTTAACATTATATGTCAAGGAAGCTATTTTAGTGTTTGGAAAGAAAGTAATGGTACAGAGAAGGGGATTTAGCCAATGGGTGATTTGCTTCACGGCCTTTTGACGTTTGAAATGGTAGTTCAGAAGATTGTAATCTTATGTCCATGGCATGGTTTCAGAAGGTGCATATACCTTCTGAAATCATAAGCTTATCAAAGAGGAAAAAATGTTGTTTTGAGCCATAAATTCCTTCTAAAGAAGTTGAAACTGTTAAAGAAATCTACGAGGTCTCAGAAAATGCTTGATGTTGCTACAGAGTAGGTGGACCCTTTATTCAGCGAGGCACCTGGATTCTTTCTTCCAACGTTTTTTTTCTGGAAGAGAATTCCATGATATTTTAGCAGACAATTATCTATACACATGGGCAAAGGGATTGAAAAGGAAAGAACTAATAGAGAAGAAAACTTTTTTAAAAAAAATGTTAATGTTTATCTATTCTTGAGGGAGGGGGGCAGAGATAGGAGGACACAGAATCCAAAGCAGGCTCCAGCCACCGAGTTGTCAGCACAGAGCCCAACGCAGGGCTCGAATTCAAGAGCCATTAGATGATGACCTGAGCTGAAGTTGGACACTAAACCAACTGAGCCAGCCAGGTGCCTCAAGAAAACGTCTTTTATACAAAGTAACTTTAGATTGCATATTTCTGTACTCCTTTTGTATTTTTTAAAATTTTCATGTGCCTCTTTTTTACAAAGACATGTCAACATCTCCAGGAAATTAAGATTCATGTTGGCATTTCCTCTTTTCCTTCTTTCTAGGTATGTGTACTTTGACCTCGCTGCAAAGACCTTTTTGGTGCTAAGATGACCCATTGCTTTCCTTGGGTTTCTCTTTCAAATTTCAAAGGCAAATTCTCAACCTTTTCCTTTTAACACATCAACTTCTTATTTTTTGTAAATTTATTTATTTATGCTCTATAGGGTGAGAGAGGGCACAAGTAGTACGGGAAGAGAGAGAGAGACTCTGAAGCAGGCTCCACACCAAGCACAGAGCCCAAAGTTGGGCTAGATCTCACGACCGTGAATCATGACCTGAGCTGAAATTGAGTCATGTGCTTAACTAAGCCATCCAGGCGCCCCTCAGCCGTTTCTTTTTGAAACCCATCTCACAAATTTCCATTAGCTCCTGACTCAAAACGCTCCCAAGTGAATCACAACTATTCCATGAGAGTCTGTTTGTAGCTGATGTGTGAGGTCGTGAAGATTTTAAACCTGTCCTAAGTCAATTTGCTCATTACAAGTTCTAGATTATTTGTGATAGATTAATGGCCTATACAGGTGCTTGACAGTTAACTAATATCTACAAACTTCCTAACAGTTTATAATGAAAATAAATCTTGGACCAAAATCTGCCACATAGACATTTATTAAGCAAATGGTTATGAGCAATGGGCACAAAACAGAATAAAACCATTCATACAAACTGTTCTATAGACTCATTGAAATCCCAGTTCCCTCCCTGTACCCTGCAGAGGTTTGAACAGAACTTGTAAAAGAGGTTCATTGGATCCCGACGCAACACTGGAGTCAGGGACATTCTAGAGGCAGTGCCTTCACGGATAGTCCTTCAGGGTACAAATTTGCTAGATTCTTTTTTTTTTTTAATTTTTTTTTATTGTTTTATTTATTTCTAGGAGAGAGAGAGAGACAGCATGAGCAGGGGAGGGTCAGAGAGAGAGGGAGTAACAGACTGAAACAGGCTCCAGGCTCTGAGCTGGCAGTCAGCACAGAGCCCGACGAGGGGCTCGAACCCACGAACCGCGAGATCATGACCTGAGTGAAAGTCGGACGCTTAACCGACTAAGCCACCCGGGCGCCCCCAAATTTGCTGGATTCTTATATCGCGTTCATACAATGCAGAGAGAATGTTCTAAGTGTTACTTAATATTTTCTCTAATGCATATATCAAAAAACTGCAATTTCACTAGTGAGTGAACTCAATTTCCAAATTCTGTTACACTAATTAGCAAAACCTTTGGTGTTTATGGAAGATAAAAAGGTATCCATAGCACTTGTAGTATAGTTGCTGCTGGCATGCACCTTTTTTTTTTTTTAATTATTTTCTTAAGTAATTTCTACACCCAATGTGGGTATCCCATACTCCATGTCATAGTCACATGCTCTACCGACTGAGCCAGCCAGGTGATCTGGGTGCAGCCTTTCTCAAATGTGAACAGATAGATAATCCCAAAATTGTGAATTTCTTTTTTTTAATGTTTATTTATTTTTGAGAGAGAGAGAGAGAGAGCATGAGTGAGAAAGTGGCAGAGAGAGGGAGACACAGAATCTGAAGTAGGCTCCAGGCTCTGAGCTGTCAGCACAGAGCCTGATATGGGGCCCGAACCCATGGACTGTGAAATCATGACCTGAGGTGAAGTCAGACGCTTAACAGACTGAGCTATCCTGGCGCCCCCCCCAAAATTGTGAATTTCTGATTAGGGCATTGACTACCCTCGAGCTGAGCTCAAACTAAAACAAATGTATTATCACACTGTCAAGGCTGAAGTGCTTTACAAGAACATGCTGATGTCACAACAGCCCTTTCCGTGTTTCCCTCATTCTTGAGACATCTGCACATGCCCTCTTCTAAGCTAAATCAGCTTCTTGCAAAGAGCAGCTTTGGGGAAGTTGGGAGAGTAGAGTGTGCAGAGTTAAGGGATCAGCTCCACAGGTTGAAAGCCTAGAATGAGGAGCATACTGGGGCCCACTCAGCAGCCGGGCCCTGAATGTTAGCCCTGGCAGGTCAGTGAACAAACAAGTTCACATCGTAATGCACCTCACATGACTGGTCACCTTCCTTAGGGATTAGCTGGCTTTCTGATTAGCAATTTCTGGCAACAGAGCTTTCCACTTGGCCTGTCATTGAAAATTACAAACCTGATACATCTTGTCTCTGCAATGTTGACATCCATTCAATAACCACCACTGTCTAGTCTCCCTTTATGGTTATTTCCAAACTAAGTGCATAATCTGTGGGGTCAGTGCAAGTGAAAATGCAGAACCCTTATTCAAAAAAAAAAATACTTTTAAAGAAACTAAATCATCTTTCCATCATCTTTCCCTCTCAATCTGACCTGGTTTGTGTAGGTGTGCGTGTGTGCGTGCATGTATGTGTGCGTGTGCGTGTGTGTGTGCGTGTGTGTGTGATTTAATGTAGTGCTCCTTCAGGCACAGGGTTACTAGGCCCCTCCATGTGACCACAGCAGCCAGCTTCCCTCTCCCATCTGATGCTGGGTCACTTTCCAGGCCCCACGTGGTATCAGGGAAGTCCTCTGCCCAAATCGCTGGTGGATGGTGGCTGATAAGATGGAAGCCTCTGTGCGAGGACGTGCTTAGAACCTGGATTGGGGAGGGTGAGAGGCTCATCCCCATGGAATTGCTCGCTGAATGCAGCTGGGCCCTGCCAGCTGGGGCTGAGCCTCCAGGCCCTTCCGTGAGATGCTGTAGGGCACGCATGCCTGCCTCCAGTCCTCCTGTGCCTGCGCCAGTCTACACTGGGGCCACTAGGCTGGAGCAGGGAGGAGGAAGTCAGGGAGGGCCTAGGACACCAGAGGTGATGAGGGAGAGAACCCATCCCAGGGAGATGAGGAGTCTGGGAAGATGACGGGGGGNACTCATAGATGCCATCTTTCCTAGCATGCTACTGTGTTCCCATTAGGAGCTCAAAGAATATTTCCTGAAAGAATGAATAAATAAATTGATTACTGCTCATTGGAGCAGGTTGAATGGTGCCCCCAAAAGGATATGCCCATCCCCTAACATCTGACACTTATGAAGGCGAACTTTTTGGGAAAGGATCTTTGTAGACATAATTAAATCAAGTATCTTGAAATGAGATCATATTGGTTTACCCAGTGGAACCCAAATCCAGTGACAAGTGTCTGTGTAACTGAAGAGCCTGAAATTAAGTCCTCCATTAAGAGCAACCTCGGGCTGCACGCAGCCCAGTTCCAGGAAAAGCCTCAGCTGAAGCCACCCTCAGGACCACCCTGGGATCAGCCAATCAAAAGAAATGTGTCACATTCCTGTGGTCTGAGTCAGGGCTGGGAACTGCAGGTAGTTACTCTGTACAAACTAGCCAATCACTCACCACTTGCCTAAACCCCACATAGGCCCTTTGAGTTCACCTCATAATTGGTCATTTTCAAAGGATTCTCAAAGGTCATGATTGGGTCCTGCCAAAAGTAACGGATGCCTCACAGATACTGAATGGTCAAAACTATAACCATGGATGTTGTACAATTATGATTGGTGCTTATGTGATGATGCAAAACGTACAACATGTGTACTGTAACACCCCTGTCCCTTACCCCATAAACACCCTGCTCGCTATTGTTCGGGGCTTCGCCTTGCTTCCGCTGTGCCAGTAGACGGGTGAGCCCCTGCTCGAGCTTGTAACAAAGACCCTTATGTACTTGCATCAGTGACGGCTCCTTAGGGTCTCAGGTGACTCACGATTCGGGCACAACATAACACAGAAGAGGAGAAGACACAGAGAGAAGAGGAAATGGATAGGTGAGACAGAGGCATTGATGGAGTGATGCTTCCACAAGCCAAGGAATGCCTAGAGGTACCATGGGGCTGGAGGAGGAAAGAAAGAACCCCCCCCTCCCNCCTCAATTTCAGAAATCTGGCTCTAGAACTGCAAGACAGTAAATTTCTGTTCTCTTAGCCCTCTGGGTTGGTAATTCATTATGGGCAGCCCTAGGAAACTAATATATCCATCATTTCCTTTGGCTACTTGTGAAATTAGTCTCCTGTAACACCTATATATAATAGTAGAAAAAATTTTCTCTTAGAAACAAAGAGACAGTTGCCCCAGGCTCCTGGTATAATAGGTACCACTTGAATTCTTTTAAACGGCAGGTGCAAAAATTCCTCAAGCTCTCTCAAAAACTGACATCCTATTTACATGCTTCTCCAAGAATGCTCTCTTACTCTGATAGTCTAAAACGTTTATTCTGAGATCATTGTAAATTCACACACAGTACTAAGAAATAACAGGGAGAACCTATGGACCTTCTACCCAGTTTCTACAAATGGGAACATCTGACAAAACTATAGTGCAGTGTCAACGAGGATATTGATATAAATATGACTCAACAACCTCGTTCTGATTTCTCCAGTTTTAATTGTACTCATTTGTATGTGTGTGTATAGTTTATGTAAGTTGATCACCTGCATTGATTTACGTATCACATGTATCACCGCAGTCAAAAAACAGATCTATTCTATTGCCACAACAATCTTTCATGTAGCCTTTTTTAAAAAATTTCTTTTTAATGTTTATTTATTTTTGAGAGAGACAGAGTATAAGCAGAAGAAGGGGAAGAAAGAGAGGGAGACACAAAATCCAAAGCAGGTCCCAGGCTCTGAGCTGTCAGCACAGAGCCTGACACGGGGCTTGAACTCATGAACTGCGAGATCATGACCTAAACTGAAGTCGGATGCTTATGTGACTGAGCCATTCCAGCGTCCTGTACGTTGCCTTTTTTATAACCACATCCACCTCCTGTTTTTTGTACCTCATCCCCATCCTTGTCCTTAAGGATAACAAATTGGTGAATCTCAGGGGGATTACGCTACATGAAAAAAGCCAATCCCCAAAGGTTACATACCATTTGATTTCATTTATGTAACATTCTTGAAATGACAAAACTACAGAGATGGATAACAGGTTGGTGGTTGCCAGCAGGTGTGTATTCTCTTCAAAGTGAAATTTATTTAAATATTCTCAAGGGACTCAAAGTCGTCCTATACAACAAATTGAATTTCTCATTCAATGAACATTTGGGGAAATCTTTTTTCGTGCCTGATGTTGTTCTCATGATGGGAATAATCAATCTCTGCCTCAGGAAATGCACTAAGAGGACGAGGGGGAAGCCTGTAAGTGTAATTACATGTTAAGCCCCTTGCCTGGCAAAATGATCCCCCATGTATCAAAGGCTACGAGAGAGATGGGACTTGACTGAACAACAACGAACAGACAAAAAACAAAGGGGGTGGGATTGATGAGGAGACACAATGGTGATCATGGAAGAAAGACGTGAATGTTCTGTCTCCATTGAGGAACTGTGAGTAACTGTCAGAGGCTTTGGAGTTAAGGATTTGAGAGAATAAGCAGCTTAGGTTAAGAAAGCAGTACAGGCAGCTCACGGTAAACCATCTGGCCTCTGGATTTCTGCAAGAGGAGAAACGGACCAGGGATGAGCCTGAGCCCCTAGGAGGTATCCCACTGGTATGGAGAGAAGACCGCTCTCCTGGGTTGGATGGTGGCGAGAAGGGGCAGGAGGCAGGAGGTGTCAGCTCCCAGGGCAGCACAGGCTGTGTGTGATGGGCAGAACGAGAAATAACTGAACAAGCAGATATCTCACCAAAGGTTTGCAGTCAGGTCAGGGGGCAGCGGGGAAGGGCATTTAAGCATTCTCTGGGATCATCTACGGCAAATGAGTTTCATCTCCTATTCTAAAAACTATACCAAATGTTCTCTACTACTAAAGAAACACACACACACACCCAACCAAAACTCTGTGTGGGAGTTGTTACTGTTCTCATTTACAAGGAGGAAACTGGCTTAGACAGACTAGAAAACTTGCCTGGGGTCGCTTAGCAGCTAGTAATAGACAGAGCCAGGATCTAATTTCATCTTTTGACTCCAAATCCAACCCAACTCTCCCATTTCAGGCTTTTCAAAGAGTTAAATAATGATGGCATCAGGGAGGGGGTCCTGGTGGGATAGAAGAGAAGGGGAATTGGGGAAGGTGACATTATTTGGGAATGTATAGAAACTGAAGGTTAAATTTCCCACTCTTGGTTTTTTTAAAGTGAAGTGAGCAATTTCCCTGGCTTTTGCTTCATGAATAGAGATGGAAAATTTGACTATTGGATAGAACTCTACAAAATACCAGATGCTCTATTTGAACAGGACTTCTTTGGGTAAATAAATTACACTTAAAAATATGCACCAAACCTCAGTGAGGCCACAGCAGTTCTACAAGAAACATTTCAAAATAAAAGTGCAAAAAATGAACAGCTTAGGGACACATAAATACCCTTCAAGTTTAATCAGGACACAAATTCAGTATAGCTCAGATATGGTATCTTTTAGAGGGAGTGAAGAAACTGGCCTAAAATTGAAACCACAAGTCCTTATTGAGGCTGCAGGTATACCAGGGAAAGGCATTTTGCGCGTTCTATCTTGCAGAACCCATGTGGCCTATAAGACTTGACAATGTCCACGGCATTCTCTGTGATTCCAATGCTTCTGTCTGCTTCCTTGGAATATTTACAAAGATGGCACTAGTGCATGTACTAGGTTTGGTTTGGTTTTGTTTGTTTTGCTACTTCTCTGTTACTTAGATCTGCTGTAACCACTGGCCTCTTGGCGTGTTGCTGAATTCTCTTTAGTGACCATGAAATCCACTAGAGAAAAGATCTTAATGCAATACTAATAACTGAATGATATTTTGTTACTCCTATTCCTATGGCTTTGCTTTTCAAAGCAAATAATGCATCTCACTCAGTTTGATGTAACTGGAGATCTTAAAGTTTAATAAAAATACCACAGTCACAGTGAATCCTTTTGTGCTTGGACTAAAGGGTTCCCAGATTCAGTTCTTAATCAAGAACTGAGGTCACAGACTGAAGCAATTATATTTTGGGGAAACACAAACTTTATTCCATATTTGTTCAGTTGCTTCTTCTCAGATGGTTTTCTGGTGGACTTTTTTTTTTTTTTTAGTAGGACATGGAAAAAAGTGTTTTTGAATGACTTAATGTGAGGATTATTCATTTACTTAGAATTCTATGAATGTCAGGGATGTAGCCACATTTCCGCATTCATTCTATGGCAATAAAAAAATAAGTTATTTGCTTCCAAGATCTGATAAATATATTTTTAAATATGTTATGTTATGGACTATGTGCATATTATGCTTATGCAAGGTGTGTGTGTGTGTGTGTGTGTGTAGGCTGATCCATGGTTTCTTAATCTTTGCTTGGCATTACAAACAGGTAACATCACCATATAAGACTTCAAAAAGTAGTTTTTAGATTATGGTGCTGAGTCAGAAATTTTTCTAGGAGGTAATATTTTATAAGACAGAATAATAAATCATTCTTCTGAAGAAACCACTAGTAATCTTAATAATTGTTTATAATACACACTTGCACATAACTTGAGGTAAAGTAAAGTTACTTTGTAGTTATGGTTCCAAAACATATTTTAGATGTGGGTTCCCATATTCAGTATATCATTTAATATGATTTATCAACAAGACAAAAATGCCAAATTTTGCCACACTGAAAGATGTACTAAAGGATATAATCCAAACCAGAATCTCCCAGGGAGTAGAATCAAAAAGACATTTTAAAAATCCATTTTTTATGGTATCCAGAATGTTCTTATATGTTGCTAGAAAAGTAGTGACAGATGCAAAACTAGAGTCCTTCTTTATACAGATACATGTGTTATAATATGATTTCATTGTATCTTACATATGCTTTATAATAAAAAACACTCATATTTTGTATACACTGTGTTGCTTATGTATCAAACCTGGTGTCATGAAGTCTATGAGTGTTTCAGCTTTTTAACTATACTGTTTCGCTCATATGAGACAGACAAAGTCAAACTTATAGAAAGAAAAACTAGAATAGTAGTTGCCATGGACTGAAGGGACCATAGAATTGGGAATTATTGTTCAATAAATACAGAGCTTAAGTTTTTCAAGATGAAAAGAATTCTGGAGATGGACGGTAGTGTTGGTTGTACAACAGTGTGGATGCACTTGATACCCCTGGGCTGTACATTTAAAAATGGTGAAAATGGTGTGTTAAAATGTGTGTTAAAGTGGTAAATGTATCAACTGTGCTATGAAATCTGTGGGTATTCCAGCTTTTTAAAAACTATACTATTTTGCCCTTATAGGTTCCTAGAAAATAGAAAAATATAACTATTAACAAACAGAAGGTTATATTTGTAGCTGAATCAAGAAAAGAGCATGTTAAAATGGGTCATGGTGACCCCCAAGCTGAGAACCCTCAACTGGTTCCAGAGCTGATTTGGGGATGCTAGGACAGAGGGAAATGAGAAGGATTTTTTCCTCCAAAGACCTAGTCCTTCACCATAACTCTTAGCCTTCTCTTTCACCGATGTACCCCTGCACACAGTATCCTTGTGTAGTCTGCTAGTTAAGATGCAACAAATGATTATATGGTAGTCTCGAGGATACTCAGAAGAAAGCCTTTATTGCAGAATTGAGTTTGAGTTCAGGTACTGAACTGAGTCATCACCAGGTCGTTCCTCGGGGAGCCATTCCTTCAACAACTTGGGTAAAGTTAAGAGAAATGTTAGAGCTCCAACATAAAAGGCAGCAAGAGTGGGGACAGGCCTGGGAACAGGGACCTGGGATGGAATCAATCTCTGGCAAAAACACACAGAGTGAGAGGAAAGGAGGGGGGAAATAGGGTGAGGCATTTAGCAAAGGTCCAGCCAGCTCACTGAGCCAACACAGGCGGTGAAAAAGAGAAGTCAGGCAATTTGGAGTCTATGTAGATACCTAGGACTCAATTTGGCTCAAGTGCTGAGTGGCCTGGCTTGGCAGGAAAGGAGTTGGTGGGATGAAAGGAGAAACGCTAGTGTCCTGAGACTTGTACGAACAGTCTGGATGAGGTCTGAGAGTTCCAAATGCACGTTTTTGAGACCGTTCTGAGCAATAGTTTTTAAACCACACCTGAGGGCGGTATTTTACCCAGTGTAGGTATCACATTTGACACTTTTACTCTTGTTTTTATTATTCCACTTCTGCTTTTTTTCCCAGATATTTTTAAGAAGCTAGGCAAGTTTCTGGCCATGTCTCTACAGGATTGACTTTACAATCCAATATAAACATGTTTTAATATTTTAAAGTAACGCTACTCCCAGAGCCGGCCAACTTTTTTCCCTTTCCTTCCATGTTTCAGTTATCTGTTGGTATGTTAAAAAAAAAAAAGAAAAAACAACAAAAAAACCAGCACAAAATTTAGCAACTTAGAAACACAACATACAGTGATTTCTCAAGAGTCAATGGGACTGGCTGGTCTTAACTAGGAGGTTCCCAGGTGGCCAGGTGGTACTGTCTGGGGCCACTTATGTGGTACATTCAGCTAGGAGCTTAGCTGGTGCTAGAACTTGTGAGATGGTTTCACGTGTACATCTGGGTCCTCAGGTAGGGTGGCTGGGATGGTTTGTGCCTAACTAGATCTCAGTTTCTCTCAGTATAGTTTCTCCTTATCCAGTAGCCTGATCTGAATTTCTTTATATGGTAATTGGATCCCAAGGCTGTGAAAATGGAAGGTTCAAAGCTCAGAAGGCACAGGGCATCATTCCAGGGCATTCTANAAAAAAATCCCAGGGCCAGCCTAGGTTCAAGAGGAGGGGATACAGACTCTCTCCCTTGGAGGTAAAAGTGGCATGAATTTGCAAGGTTGGGTGGAATCATTGCAGAACATTCTCGCAGGCAATCTACGAGTGCATATACAAGAAACTGATGCCAAACGGAATATTCTGCTTCAGAATGGGTCCAATTAAAATTCTGTGGCTTTTCATCGAGTTTTATATTTAACAATATTGTACAATCCTTATATGGGAAATAGTGTAGTATGTTAGAATTCTATATAAAATTCGGCACCCATTGAAGAGCACGTTAACTTTTCTTCTCAAGTATATGAAAGGTGGGGTTGACTTTCAGGTTGAGCATGTGGGTTTCAATCTTGGCTCTGCCAGGTAAAAGCAATAGCATCTTGGGCAATTTTCCCTTGCAGTCTTACGCTTTTCTCCTCTGTATTTATAGGACTGTTGTGAAGATTATATGAGTCAATACAGCTAAATTCCTTAGCAAAGAGCCTGGCACACAGTAAATATGTAATAAATATTGGTTTCAAAGATACAAATTATTAATGCTTATTATCATGTAACGCCTGTTTGGATTAAACCTCCCGGAACTGCAAAGTTCCCAGTACTCTGTAGTCGCATTAAACTTAAATCACTAATCTTGATTACTTTCTCTGCCTCCCCCACCTCTTGCCACAAAAAGTAGGTGGAACAACTGATTCCTTAAAAGGTGTTGTAAAGAAGTGACTTACCAACTTTTAAACATTGTAGTCCATATGAAGACGTATAATTTACATTGTAACCCAGACACTCATCCACATATAATATTGTACAAATATTTCATGAAACAATACTTATCCTCACGTTGTGCTATGAGCCCTGAAGTTTTTGTCCTATTTAAGCGATTTGACAACAACAAAATGCTGGTTGTTATCGTAAACTCAGGGTCTAAAGTTCTCTCTTGTCTTAGCAAGAGAGCAGGTCACAGGATTAAAAAATAGGAGAGAGAAATGGCTAATGTCCGGGAAAAGACAAGAGCCCTGAATAAGGGTCCTTGCCCAGTATTTATTAAGATCAGAAGGCTTACAAACGTGATGGGCGTGTACGAAGAGACAAAGAAACTGAAACATAAATTTATGGGCATGAGGGAAAGGGGGATTTTTGAAGATACACAGTGTTTGGGGTTTGGGTCAATAAAAAACAAAATTCAGGCCCCAGGCAGATGGCAGATGGTTGTTAATGGCAGATAGGAGGTGCCCTGTCTGTTTATCTTAGCTAGCCTAGGGGAGAAGACAGATAGGGGAAACAGCCTCAGGGTTAACAAGACACTTTTTTTTGGTTAACCATCTCCACTCTGCGCTGCGTCCCCTGCAGCACAGTGATCTGTAGTCCAGTTTACTTGTTTTGCCTAACTTGGCCCAATTCTCCTGTGAAGCAGCTTCTCTGCTATAATACTAAATTGGGGACACTTTTGCCCTGCATGCCTAATCTTGCTTACCTCATATACCTTTGTATTGGGAGCCTTTGCGCCCGTTCCTATCTTGGGCCTTTGCCCATCCCTCTCTACATTTGGGGTTCAGGACCCCCCTATACTTGAGGTGCCTTTGCACCATCCTATTCTCAGGGTGCCAATCATGTTTACCCAAACTCAGATATGAGCATACCATTGCTTTCTATTTCTCAATGCCTTGTTAACCCACTGGTATAAGCCCGAGGGATTCCTAAGCCTATCCCTCACAGGTTGTGACCCACTATTATTAATTTCATTACCTACTGACGCATTCTAACCTATGTATTATGGCCATTGGCAAATAGCATTTTAAACACATTTTCAGACCACGAATTGTTTCAAGGGTGGTATTATAAGAATATGACATATGTCCTTTCTATACAGGCCAGTTCAGCTATGGGTCAAGAAAGCCCTTTCACAAATGTGGCCTAAACACTCTATTTGAGAGGCTTCATACATTATTTCAGTGGGACACGGAGAACTAGGGGAAACACAGGCACACTAAATATTGTGGTTTTAGGTACCATAAGAAACAAAGTGCCTCATTTGTTGGGAGCTAGATGGACCCAGACTCGAATTCCAACTTCACAGCTTACTACATTATATTTTTCTGCAAGTCATTTAAACTCAGTTGTGGAGTCTTGATTTTTTGATTTGTTAGAAATAATACGCAAATAATATCTATGTCGGCTGAGTTGTGGGCATTAAATGAGAAGATATAGACAAAGGCCCAGCAAAGTACTGGGCACAAAGAAGGCTCTCAGAATGCATTTCTTGCCTCCTCCCCCTATGATGAACTACAAACTGCAGAAGGCATAGCTATTATTTAGGTTCTGTGTTTTATACTTTTGGAGAAAAGCTAAGACTTGGTAGAAAACTATGGTCAAACCCTGTTATTGCTTCAATGCATTGTCCTGACTTTCAATACAACGATGCATTGTCTTGATTTTCTACTTAATATGTAATAGTTATTAATTGTTCTCGAATGTGAATATGCACTATGAAACAATTTTGTGTTGTCAGGTCAGGCTTTGTATAATGGGGTTCAGACTGATTTCCCAGTTATCAACTTTACTGCAGGAAGAAAAAATGTGTGTAGAGGAGAAAAACAATTCTATCCCTGTGTTACTAAGCAAATTAAACAAAAATGACGTGCAAAATACACGCGCTACCTTTTTTCCCTTGGGCCAAACGTTTACGGTTATCAGTGTTCTAGCGCTCCAGGCAGGTAGTATTTTCACGATAGGTTAGCTGGCTTGGGTAATTGCCTAATATCCTAGGTTGATAAAGACCCTCACACGAGCCGAAGCGTGTGAATGAGAGCAAAGAGGGCGTGACACATCTTTCCCACCCCCGGGTGCTAGCCTCCGCCCCCCGCCGCCACCGCTGCACCCACGTGGCAAGCCCAGAGGGCGCAGCGCGGGGCCGGGGACCTCTGGACTGCGGGCCAACCCCTCCCTCCGCGCCAACCCCTCCCTCCGCTCACCGGCCCTTCCCACCGGCCGGCCGGGCGCCCGCTCGGTCCTCCACCGCCAGGGGGCGTGCGCGGCTTCCCGGCGGCGGGGGCCCATTGGTCGCGGCGGGGAAGCGGGGAGGAGGCCCAGCGGCGAGCTGGCTTCCTCCTGGCCACTCGCGGGGGTGAGGGGAAGCCGGAGGAGCCCGGGAGGAAGCGGAGGAGGGAGCGGGAGGCGGCGGCGTTGGGTCCCGGCGGCCTCCGGCAGGACTGACAG
>NW_027531893.1:2810896-2860974 GCF_008692635.1 Crocuta crocuta
CCGGGTCCGCGGAGGGCGGGGCGGCGCCTGCACCTGGCGCCGGGTCTCGGCGCCCCAGCCTGGTGCGGGGGCTCCGGCTCGCGGTGGGAAGCCGGGCCGAGTGCTCGAAGGGGGCGAGGGTGGAGCTGGGTGTTGCATTTGTACCCTGTGGAGGGCCGTGCTGGCTCACTTGTAAAGTTTTAGCGTCTCCTAAACTGGAGGTACTTCTCAGTTTTAAAATTTGTCCAGCTCATTGAGATTAGGTGTCATTCATGAATGTGCTGCCCCTTCTTTCTTTTTCTTACCCATTGTTTTGACTGCTATCCCCCAAATTCTCTACAGTGTACAACGGTGAGTGACCCTAGGTCTAAGTAATATAAATGACAAAGTGACCATTTGAGATTGAGATCTCTAGCTGTGTCTCATCATCGTATCCCCCACCCCCGCTTTTTTAAGTTTCATTATCATACAGAGCTGCTGTCTAATCGACAGAACCTTTTGTTTTTATTGTATTTAGACAGGAGGATATAGATACAATATATGGATACAAGATACTAGATAATATTAGATTGCTTACTGGGCACTGTGCTAAATGCTTTCATATGTACATTTATTCCTCACAAGCTAAAAAGTAAGTCCTTTTTCTTAATTTTGCTGATGAAAATATGAACTCCTCTAGAGGTTAAGTAAAGGTTGATGATGAGAGTAGATGCCGGACCCCTCGGGCCTTGACTCCCTTGCAGGGCGAGTAGTATATTGCTAGATTTTCCAAGTTTTTGGAAATATTACTGATACTCATATGGTGCACTCCAGAGTACGAAGAGCTCTCCAAATAAGTTAGAAAATAAAGTTAATAGCTTATGCTCTTCAACAAGAAATTGGCAGAATTGGCATTGGTTTTGATCATATCATTAAATGTACCTCTTTCTAAAGGCTTCCAGTCTCTTGAATTCTCTAGCTGATTACTAAAGTTACATTCCTCCCCACCTCCAATTTTATACAGGTGTTAGAAGCTTTGTTCCACAAATTCCATGAAACGTTTTCTCAGCTCACTAAAGACTAGCATTTCTTGACAGTGAGAAATAAAAAGATACAGTGATTCTTGACCTGAGGACCTCACAGAGTCAAACACAAATAAGGCTTTTTAAAAAGGACACAGGCCAGGTTTCTCCAAAATCCCCATTGTTAGGAGACTTGCGTTGCAAAAGGGAATCAAAATAAGACTGCACCAGTGGGTTAAAGGGACTTTCAAAATAGACTTAATGGATGTTTTGTTACAATTACAAAATTTGGATTGCTACCTTACACATGGGTAATTAATCTTTCATAATTAATGAAGATACATTAAAAAGGAAAGGTAATTGGAGAGAGGGTCAACGGGCCAAGAGATTGTTGAATGGCAAAAAGTAGTAGTCTCTGTTTTGGCTTAGAAGAGCCTTACCTTGTTTTGACTACAGATTTTAGATCTTAAATGGTGAGTGTCAGTATTCAAAGATTTTTGTATTCTTTTAAAACTATTGAAGTACCTGGTATGTGCCAGTTATGGGTATCAGAGATACTATGAATAAGACAGCCAGCCCTCCACAAAGCTATTTTCTTTGAGGCAGTGAATCTTTCTCTCTTTTTGTTTTCATTTTTATACCCATTTCTTCAAGCTGGCAGCTGTAAGACCCAAGAATCAACCGATTTTTCCCAGGTCTCACAAAAGTCAGTCTAGCTAACAGCTTAGTACAATAGCAAACATTTGTCTTGAACTTAGTCCAGAAAGGTTCCTGTCCTTGGGATCACATCATCTGGATTTTAAGCAGAAATTCTGCATTTAGTTGCTTCATGAATGCCATAGACCAAATTATTTAATTCCAGGCAGTGCTTTATTTTCTTAACTTGGGGAAATTGAGCAAGATTCCCAAGATCTTTAAACTTTAAAAGGTTTTGTGATTTTTATTCAGCTCCTAAAGTACAGTCAGCTGACTTTCTGTCCAAGGAGGAAATTAAGTGTTCCAATTCCTCTAAGTTTCCACTGTTTACCCCACTTGTATTCTTTCATTCTCTTCTTCATTGGCCTATTCCATTCGATTGAAACTATTCTGAGATGATTTACATTCCCCTTATTTCTAATCTAATTTTTTCATCTACTGTTTGTGATTTTTTTCATTTTTTGCTCTAGTGAGTTTCTTCTAATTTCCTTCTTTAGGAAATTACATTTAATTCAGATAACATGAAATTTACCATTTTACAGTGTACACTTCACTAACATATAGTACAGTCACAGGGGTGTTCAGTCATGGCCTCTGGTTCAAAAACATTTTCCTCCTTCCAAAAGGAAACCTCACATCCACTAAACAGTTATCCCCATTCCCCCTTCCCTTGAGCCCCTGGCAACCACTGGCGTGCTTTCTGCCCCTGTGGGTTTACCTGTTCTGAATGTTTCATATAAATGGCGTCATACAAGACATGATCTCTTCTGTCTAGCTTCTTTCACTTAGCATCATGTTTTAGAGGTTCATCTGTATATAGCATGCATCTACTTCATTTGGTTTATGGCAGAATGATATTCCATGCATGGTTACATTCCACATTTTGTTTAGCCATTCAACCATTGATGGTCCCTGGTGAGTTTTTGTGTGCTAGTGAGAAAGGTACATGGACAGCTATAGCAGCCCGTCAGTTCCTGCGTTGATTTTCGTCATAAGGTCTACAGGACCCCAGATGTCAGATATACTATCGGTACCATTCATTATCTGCAGTTAAGTGGTCATTAAATACGATTTTGAAGGACATAGGGTCAACAAAGATGAATTTCTTAAGTGGTTCAGGACGTTTTACCACTAGAAGCTCTTACCACCTGTTCTTTGCAAATGGCTGCTAACCCTCATTCAGCTTTTGTGGTGGAAATGGCGTGCCTTGCAGGGTGGAACCTCTCTGCTCCTCCAGTTCTTCAGGTAGAAGGTTTGACCTACAGAATTCTGTCTGCTCTGGTTCAGTTCAATTCTGCAGACTATTTAAAGATAGTGTTAAGTGCAGTAGGTATGTGGGGGAATTAAAACATCCATTCAGAATAGGAACTTGTAACTTCTCATCTGATACAATGCAAAATAGTTGCAGGAGATCAAGATAGTTCTAGTGTATGTAAACTTGTGCCTTTCTGTAATCTTTTTCGTAGTTGCAACCTGTGAACTGGACACTTCTTTACCCTACATACGTTCAACTTCTTACAGTTAAAATGTATTTAGTTTTGTTTTTGCCCTTGTTCTCATCTGTTTCCATCTATCCATCTTTCTTTCCCTGGATGGTATAGTGGAGGATTAAAGGGCCTTACATTACAGCTGTTTAACCCACAGCTGTAGAACTCTGAAGGAGCTGGGAGAACTAGATGTCAGTTTCCTTTCTGTTTTTGGCATGTTGCTGGCGCTTTCAGTGGCAGAAATCTGATCACCATTTCATTTCTTCCACTGGATTAGAGCTTTTTAAGCAGAATTCTGCTTTGGTAGGTGAGGAAAAGCTGCACCAACGCATTCAGGGAATTTTGAATCGAATACTGTTGTAACCATTGCAAACCGGAGTTCTCTCCTCTGTTCCTCAGCACATTGTGTCCAGGTTTATTCACTGCCCGCCTCTCCCTCCTCATCCCCACAGGAGACCTGGCCCAGAGTCAGCTTGATTTCCATTCACTGTTAAGGAAAGAATGAAATTCTTGTTCTAGGAGTTTTACCTTTGGGCTTTTTTGGCCTAGATTTGCCCCGCTCCCCACCCCCAAACTTGTCTGTGTATTCAGATCACTGTACTGTAGATCCCAAGTTCTCAGGTCAGAGGGAGAGTGAGAACCACTTGGGGAACTCCTTAAATTGGCAAGAGTTTTAATCCTTCTAGGGATTCTGGGCTCAGGAATTTGCATTTTAAAAAGCCCACCAATAATTATGGTGTCCGTGCAGGGGGGTTACATTGTAGTTAGGGCTTCAGAGAACTAGATAATGCTGTTTCATTGAATCTAAGATGTTTATAAGGTGCACCATTATTTTGTATACTACTGTGGGAGAAAACTATGGTTGTAAGCCTCATCCCAGTTTACCTGTTAAAATGAGGCAAGTAGTGTGCACCTTAGAATCAATAAAATCATCTTAGGATCTGAGGAACCACAGACCCCTTTTAAGATAAACGATTATTGTGACTCATAGAAGCTGTACAATAAAATAATTATGTAGCATTTCTTTAGACCTTTTACCATGTAAATATTTGTTTGTAGTAGAATTTAATGTAAGGCGTCGTTACTTGACATTTGTTTGTATTGAAGATTATTCTGACTTGTTTTCAGATGTAAGATAGCTGCTGGATAGATGAGTGTAATGCACTCTAGTTTGGGCTCATATCATTTTCATCCTAACCATTTCCAGCCATTGGTGTGTTGATAGTTCAGTTTTCTTTCTAATATCTACAGAGACATTAGTGATTTCCATTTTGTAACTACTCATTTTGTAGGATCTCAGTTCACTGAGATATTAATGTTACATTGACATTACATGTGGCTTGATCGTTTGATTTCTATCTCTCTCTCTTTTTTTTTTAAATCACCCTTTTTCTCTTGGAGAGTCCTTAGCTGCCAGGAGTTGATAATAGGCATAGACACCAGCCACCTGTGTCCTATCTTGGCTAGTTCTAGGAGGGAGTGGCAGTAATCACAGCAGTCTGGGTACACAGCAATCTGTGTCTGAGTAAACCTGCACTCTGACTGCCAATTCAGGAAGTGTCGTGGTGGCACACTGGGGACCGTATGACAGAACGCCTGTGGGTTAGGACTGATCTTTCTCCACTAACGAGAATTCAGTGAAGAGCAACCCCACGTAGCCGTGGTGCTTCCTTCACGAGTATCCTCTTGGACAGTGAAATCTTTTTGCCAGGAAAACCTTGCTTAGTCCTGTTAGATTTGGGAGGGCAAGCAGAACGTGTGTCCGTTTAGTCTTTAATCACCTGAAGTATTTACAGAAAACATGGTTAAAAAGCTTGCTGATCAACTGAAATATTTCCGAAACCCGATACCTCAAACAGCCGAAGAGGAAGGAACCTGAGGTCTAGCTGATTCACACTGGTTGGAGGAGTTGTATGCTGTGGAGCCCTTATGGTGGAGGTGAACCGTGTTGCAATACTTTTGTCATCAGGATGTAGTGTGTGTGGCTGTCCAGTTTGGTTACCGCCCCCTCCGTTGAGTCTTTGGGGTAAAGTCGGTGTAGGCGGGGCCCTTACATGATTTTAGCAGGGCATCTTCCCTTTTCCAAGTGGAGAGACAGGTTGATTTTATAGTTCAACTTTGTCACATTTCGTTCTTGGAAGAAAGGAGTTTTATCTAGCTGCTGTGGATCAGAGAGAAGTTTTCCAGTGTGGCTCTCTCCATTCCCTGCCAGGAGAATGAAATAAAAACAAGGTGTAGGTATCTATGGTAGACTGGAGCGGGGGGGGGGGGGGGTGGAGGGAAGCAAGATTCACCCCAGAACAATCTCAGAATGCTTCACATTAAGCATTGGTTAACATTCTAGAGGGGAGTTAAAAACACTTTCTGGCTCATTTTGCTTTTTCATAATATGCTTTTAATTCTGTTTCTGTTTCTTAGCCGTAATTAGATACACATCATCTTTTGAATGTCATTTCACTATGATGCTGCATTAGAAAATAAAAGCCATTTGACGGTAGTTTACGTAACTTAAAAAATTTAGGCATAGATTATGTATATTCCTCTCTTCCCAAGGTTTTCTACAGAAAATTAAAATTCTGAAAGACTCATTGGCTCTCTTGAACCATTTAAAAGTTTTAAAATTTTTAAATGTTTTACTTATTTCTGAGAGAGAGAGAAAGACAGCATGAACAGGGAAGGGTCCGAGAGAGAGGGAGATACAGAATCTGAAACAGGCNCCTTTGCAGAAGGAGTAGATACATTTGTGTTTTCCTCAGAGATCATTTGAAAAACTGGTTATTCTTGGCACTAGAGAATCTGTGCAGATCTCTCCTCCTTCCCAAAGGAAACAGTGCGTTGTGTTTTGTTGTTGTTTCCTGTTTTCTTCTAGTCAAAATGTAAGACTAGTGTAACCCTTTAAAAGCCTGGAATACATTTCTAGTTGTTAGGTACTCATTAAATTTTTTTCTGCCTTAATTATTACCAGGTTATACCCAGTTTTTAAAAGGTGTGTAACGTGTGTATTTAAGGGGTAGATTTTTTAAATTTTTTTAAAGTTTATGTATTTATTTTGAGAGAGAGGGTGAGAGAGCAGGAGAGAGAGAGAGGGGGAGAGAGAGGGAGAGAGAATCCCAAGCAGGCTCCACACTACTAGCACAGAGCCTGGTGTGGGGCTTGAACTCGTGAACGGTGAGATCATGACATGCACAGAAACCAAGAGTCCAACGCTCAACTGCCTGAGCCACGCAGGCGCCCCATAAAGTGGTAGATTCTTTTAAATGAATGCCTTTTCTAGAATTGAGAATCAGAGTGGCCTACTAGTACTAAAATACTTTCTGAAGTTAATAATTGGATTTCTTTCTATTAAGCATTTAGTATTAATACACTAAATCCTATTGAATTCACACTATTTGTAACAGTGAGAACAGCTCAGATATCATAATTAGTTTTTAAATGTTCAGACTTTTTTCACATGAGTGCCTTGTTCTCACCCCTCTTCCTTTTGTTATTTCAAAAATGTGTCCAGCCCGGCAGTGTTGAGTGTGTGGTGGCATCTGTGTGAGCGCGACCCTCAAGAGCAGCTCGCAGCTGCTGTGGACATAGGTGCTCTGTTTTGTTTTTTTCTGTTCTGATTAAAGTAAACGTTTTTGAAAGCTTAATATTTGTAATTTTAATAGTTGTTCAAACAGATACACAGTAAACCTTCCCTGCTTTACGCCTATCACAAAAATAATCACTTTTAATTGCCTATGTAAAGAAAACAATTGTGTCAGTTTCTCCTCACCAACATAATTTTACAGTTAATGAAATGGGTTGTGATAAGACTAATTTTTATCCAGTTTCTTAAAAATTTTTTTTAATGTTTTATTTATTTTTGGTAGACAGAACACAAGCAGCAGAGAAGAGAGAGAGGGAGACACAGAATCTGAAGCAGGCTTTAGGCGCTGAGCTATCAGCACAGAGCCCGATATGGGGCTCGAACCCACAGACCATGAGATCATGACCTGAGCTGAAGCCGGACGCTTAACCAACTGAGCCACCCAGGCGCCCCTATCCAGTTTATACCTGCTTTGGAAAACGTTTCAAAGTCTAGATTATACCTGTCTTTGCTATAGATGGGCTGCCTCGGCTATAGGAAAGGAAGGATTTATTTTCCTTCCTTTGAAGAGAATCCGTTGTTCCTCATGGAGTATATGCTTCTTCCCATGGAGAGCAGCTGATTGTGAAAGTGTGTGATTAGCACGTACAGAACACAGAATTTAGGGTTCTTTGATCTGTCCTACTTCTATAGCAGTTCTTTTAAGAGGACCGGTAGAAGCCTTGTGCAGGTTGATATTCAGTAAGTAACCCTGAGAGAAATGTTGGAATATTAAGGCATGATCTGTTTTGTAAGTTGTTTTTAGTTTAAATTTTATTTTTTATTCTTCTGTCTTGAGTTGTCAAATTGTGACCCATGGGTCTATGTGGCCCACAAACCAAGATAGATCTTTACATTTTTAAGTGATTGGAAAACATTCAAAAGAAAAATGATACTTGGTGACATGAAAACTTAATGCAATTCAAATTTCAGTGTTCATAAATAAAGTTTTATTATAACACAACTGGGCCCATTTGTTTACATATTGTCTATGGCTTTTTTCCAGCTACAACTGCAGAGCAGAGTAGTTGCTGTGAAGGCCATATGTATGGTCCACAAAGCCTAAAATATTTACCATCTGGCCCTTTTACAGAAGAAAGTTTGCCAACATTTTCTCTGTTTTCATATGAATGAAGGGTTTTTTTGGTTTTTTTTTCCCCAAATAGTGTTGTTAATACCATAGTTCTGTTTATAAACCACATCGGAATAACTCACCCTCATGACTTTTAGGTACAGTGACCTTTTGTTTCCAGTGTTACCTCATTTCCCTTGTTTTCTTTAGCTGCTCTAGGACTGAAATTTTAATCTACATTCTGATCTTGAGGGAGTCTGTTATTAGCCTGGGTTCTTCAGAGAATCAGAACTGAGAGGAGAGAAGATATCTGTCTAGGATCAATAGAAAATCATAAGGAATTGGTTCATGTGGTTATGGAGGCTGAAAAGTCCCAGGCAAGCAGGAGAGCCAATTATGTAAGTTTCAGACTAGATTTGTTTTTTTTTTGCATTTTTAAAATATTTACTGATTTTTGAGAGACAGAGACAGAGCATGAGCATGGGAGGTGCAGAGAGAGAGGGAGACACAGAATCCAAAGCAGCTCCAGGCTCTGAGCTGTCAGCACAGAGCCCAACACGGAGTTCAAACTCCTGAGCTGCGAGATCATGACATGAGCCAAAGTTGGAGGCTTAACTGACTAAGCCACCCAGGCGCCCCAGTCCAGATTTAAAGACCGATGTTCCAGATGGAAGACTAGACATAGGGAGCGAGTTCTCCTTTATTCAGCCTTTTTAGTCCTATTCAGGCCTCCAGTTGGATGAGGACTGTTCATATTGTGGGGAGTAAACTGCTTTACTCAGACATTAGGCTCATCCAGAAACACCCTCAGACACTCCCATAATAATGTTTAACCCAATATCTGGGTATCCCATGGCCCAGTCAAGCGGACACACAAAATTAGCCATTACAGGGCCTGCATGAGTTTAAATCTATCTGCTTGCACTTTTTTTTCCCCTCTCAGTCCTCTTGAAAAACCCCAGTTTGCATGAACATTACAGTCTTCTGAACTTCACTCAGTTGATTCATTCGAAATTGCCATTTGGCTGGCACTGAGTTAAAGTTGGATTGAATTGAGTGATGGTTTCTTTATATTTGTGAAATAGGATTTATAGTATTTTCTCCTGGCTTAGATGATTGTTTGTTAATATTGAATACATCAATGGGTGTTTTTATATGCTTCATTTTCCTCTATCCTCTCTGTCTTAGAGGGTGTTCTAATACATGTGCTTAATCATTTTGACAAAGTGTCACATCTCTGGAGTGGCTAGTTGGCAGCACAGATTAGCAATTCCTAGAGCACTTTGCAAAGGCCACATTGATCGGTATGGAATTGTGTCAGCACGTTGCTTATATTAGAGTATGTCAGAGAACTGCTGAGATGAGAGGGAAGTGTATTTGTTTGTAGTATCAGATTCTTATGTACCCCCCATATTACCTGACACATATCCCTTGTCCTTATCTATAAAGCCATTGAAACACCCACGGTATGGGAAGGGCTGTTGGGAAGATTACATCAAATAAGAATGTGTACATAAAGTACTACTGAATGCATTATTCCCTAGTTTTTTTGTTTTTTGTTTTTTTAACTGGCAAGACCCTCCCCTCCTGGTAAATAATTGTTATTATGGCTTATTTTGTTGCTACAAATGGTGTTCTTGTCATTGACCTCTTGTACCTCAAGTCTACTTCTCAAGGAGAGAATGAAAGTATCATTTGACCTGTGTTTTTATCTGTTGTCCTGAAGTTGATTGATTCTCGGTTGAGGCCTGCTGATTCAGGCCGATTTTAATAAAACTTCACCATGTTAGACCAAAGTAGGTAGCTGGGTTAGAGGAAATGTTTAAATTACAAGATAGTCGGGGCGCCTGGGTGGCTTAGTCGGTTAAGCGTCCGACTTTCCGACTTTCGCTTAGGTCATGATCTCGCGGTTTGTGGGTTCGAGCCCCGCGTCGGGCTCTGTGCTGACTGCTGGCTCGGAGCCTGGAGCCTGTTTCAGTCTGTGACTCCCTCTCTCTCTGACCCTCCCCTGCTCACGCTGTCTCTCTCTCCTAGAAATAGATAAAACATTAAAAAAAAAAAATTACAAGATAGTCAAAGAAATTCAGTATGTCAGCCTGAGATCCTGATTTGGGCTCTCTTCTTCAGTGTGGGTCACAGACTCTATTAGCGTTTCATCGCCCAGGGGCATCCTGGTGACCCTCTGTGTGTGGTGGACTCTCACATGGTTGTGCACTTTCACGCCTCAGGAACCGGATTGGTTTGAGCATTTATCTGAAACATTGAAACTTGTTGTTTTGACTTAGACTACACTTTGGGGGGCAAATATACTATCAGCCTTTGTTTTCTTTTTATTCTATCCTAAAAGTACTCTTTCTACCACCAGTATTCTAATTTGGGCAAACAGCTCTAATTTCCATATCTCTACTTTTTTAATGAATATGCAAAAAATTATAAATTATTTCACCTGTTGATTCTGGATTAAAGAGCTGTGGATTCTAGCACAGGACTTTTTACCCTTTTCTGTTGTGCTCATTTTCTCGGAAGCTGTTTTACCCCTACTGATTGTCAGGTTCAACGCCTGAGGTTTATGCCAAGTTTATTCCACGAAGTTTCTGCTTTTTTCTCCCTAAGATGATTATATGTAGTGATTTTCTTTGTTTTTAAATGTCATCCTGAGAAGACAAGTTAGGAATGCTTTGGAATTAGCACATTGTAAACATGTTCCCTGATTTGCTTTCAGATATATTCAGTACTTTTTCCTTATGCTGATCTACATTCTTGCATCATTAATTTGCTTCTTAAGCAAACTAATTAAAATGTGTTATGGCTGAGGTTTTATGAGATTTCAGTTTAAGAGACTTTATAAAATGTTTGTTTTCTCAGAAATTTAATGGAAAACATGAATTCTGCTAGACAGTTGTAGTCACTTCTATTGTGGGCTTACTAGCGTCAGCTTCGCAGCAGGCTTGCTGGACAGTGCAGATAGGGGGCGGAGGTGTGAGGCGGTGACTGTGCTTGGACAGGTGTGGCCTCCTCAGCAGGTAATGGAAATAGTGAAAAAGAACAGCAAAGTGTCTGCCCAACTGATCATCCAGCTTCCAAAGAAATTTTCCTACGCCGCATTCAGATAAGGGTGAAGGTATTTTGGAATATTACTGGGAGGAAAGGTGTGTTTGTGTTGTAAATGTAGTGTTCCATTTTGCTGGAAGTCAACAAATGATTTAAAACCAGTCAGCGATTTCATCTGAAAAGCCAAGAGTTTTTTTCTGTTTTTATGGGATGGCTTGTGGATACCGTAGGATCTTTTATTTCCTTTTAGTATTTTCTTAGCCTATGGATAGTAGTTAACTTAGATAGATTGATAACATTGGCTTTTCATATTATGTGCAATGTTTTCAGATAACTAGCAAGGAAAAGAAATCAATAATGCTCAATTCACTGTTAGTTTAAATGTTGATATTTTCTTCAGAGTAAATTGGGCAGAAGAAAGGGAGCTCACACCAACGAGAGCAGTGGTCCTTGGTTGCTCACCCCCCAAACCCATCCTAGCCTATTTCTTACTAGTGAATGAAAAAACCAGATGTCTCATTTCCTTTCTGTGTCCTTCAGGGGTGTGCTATTTTTATTCAGAACATCTGTGAATTGATAGATCAGACATCAGCATTGAAACATCAGTATCAAAATACAGTGTAAAATAAATGTATCAGTTATCAATGTGACTCATTAATAACAATTTTCTTTTGAATTCCCTTCTTGTACAATAGATTTGAGTAGACTTGAACATGAACGTTAAACTTGAACATAAATCTCCTATCAAACTCATTTACTTTTTCATCTTCTTTTTAAGATTTCACTTATCTTGAGTTATTTTGTAAGAGGGAAGCATACGTAGCCATACAAAGATTTTTTTCTCCAGCATCTACTTCTTGTTGTTCTTAGAATAATATCAAAGAGTAGTTTCTTTATTTGACACGTAACACATACTGTGAATAACAGTAATTACTGGAATATTTAAAATTGTAATTCTGTACTTCTGAATATATTCTTTTACAAACTTGGAAACATGAAGAGGAAGGGGATCCTGGTACTAACAAAAGCCTTTGCTCTAAGTGCGAGTCATAGGGACACATGAATTCGATCATCCTAGACACGAAGCAGCATCACACACTAGAGTGAGCCGTAGAGCTGGGGCCTGCAGACCTGCATCCTGGCCCCGTGCCTGCAAATAGTTCGTTCCATGACCGGACAAGCAGCCTAACCTCTTTGGTTATGTCATTCACTAGTAAGAAATAGGCTGGGGAGGGGGAGGGGTACATCCAAGGACCATTGCCTTGTGCGAGCTCCCTTTCTTCTGCCCACTCTGAAGAAAATAGTAACATTTCAACTAATAGTGAATTGAGCATTATTGATTTTCTTGTTAGTTATTGGAACACCTTGCACATAATACGAAAAGCTAATGTTACCAATCTATTTAAGCTAACTACTTATCCACAGGCCAGGAAAATACTGACCCACACACTGGGAATTTGGAACCCGGTATCAAAGGTTCCGTGGAAATGCAGGGATCACTGAGAATAATAAGGGGCATGAGCGAGAGACAGAACAGGATAAAGCATAAAGCACAGGCCCTCCTCTCAAGGGCTTTTATGTTCCAGTGGAAGGAGGCAGGCCCAGTGATAAGAGGTGTTTCATTCAGTGTCCGTGTTGGTAGAATACCTCAAAATGTCATGACCTTTGTCTAATTAGTTTATTATATAGTATGCTTCAAGTCAAACCAATTCAGGCAGGAGTGCTCATTCTAGACTTAATGATATTTGCCTTCTCTCTTGATTTTAGGAGGTTATTTAATGAGAAGTGCCATAGACTGAGAAACGAAACATGAGGGTAGCAGGTAAGAAATTTAATTCAATAGAAATACTTTTACTTTTTGTGTAACTTGTTTATTTAAATGGCTAAGGAAAGGGTAAATTGTCTTTTTCTGTCTGAGGTCTGAGTGCAAAGCTGAAATATAACAAACTAAATCACTATTTTGCCTTTTTACTTTTTTTATGTAGTTGCTAAATCACAAATTGGACAAACTTGTTGAAATTATTTATGCTAGATTTTTTAAGTTATGGTTTTAATGTTTATGTTCTTATGCATTATGCTTAATTTGCCTAATATATAAAATGCCCATATAAAGAACAATTTTGACAACCTAGGGAGACTGATTTTTAATTTTGCTAAGTTCTAGCCTTTTGAGAAAAATAAGTTGTAAAGTTTAAAAGCTTCAACCTTTGCTCTGCATGTACTTAAAATGGAAACTAGCATATGTGAACCATTCAGTAACATGTATTTTTGCTTAAGTGGCTATTTGCTAGTTCGAGCTCAGTCTGCATAATTGAGGTTATGCGTAAGAACATCTGTTCTTAGGCAGCATAGAGAGGAAACTGCAAAACACCACTTGACGTTCATACTGTGAAGGTAGCTGTCTTTAAACGTTGTAAAAAGATGCATAAATAACTGGAGAGGCTGATGACTATTTCCTGCCTTAATAGTGAAAATAAGTGTGTTTACCCACCCTACTCCTCCTTCAGGATGACCAAGGCTCTAGAAGAAATGCACATTTTGCATAGACATTTCTATGTTCTTCCAACATAGAAGATAATTTGTAATTTCTCAAAATCGAGTCTTCCTCTTAGTTGTCATCTTCTCACCAGCAAACCGTATTTTCGACAGGGGCATCTCGTAGAAGTGCCTCAGTCAAGGTGGGTGAGCAAACGAGTCTCGTGCTTCAAGCATCATTCTGTAGAATCGGGTGCAGATGATGAAACATTATGGTTATTAAAATAACATCACAGGGTTGTGCGCAAATGCGTTTGTAAATTTGAAAATCTGGACCCTTTGGTCATGAACTTACAGAGTATCCTTTTTTGAGTACTGTTCAACTAGTGAAGGAAAATATTGCCAGAAACTAAGAGCTTGTTTATGGTTTAAAAAACATATTATAATGTCTTTTTTTTAAATGATCTTTGAATATGGCAGGACTGACTATTGATGATCATGTCTCCATGATTTTAAAAGTACATTAATTAACGTAATGATTGAAATAATCAAAGCAAAGTTTCTCTCTCACATAATTCTACATTCATTCTAGTTCAAATTAAATTTTCATTGAGTTCATTTCTCTGATTCTAACAATTAATATCAAGGTTAATTGATAAGTAATTATTCATTGAGTACTTATTTTATGGTTGGCACTATTCCTAGTATAGGTCTTGAAGGGTTTGCTTTTAATGAAGAAGGAAGATTAACTTAATTTATTGCCTTTAGAGTGATTAATCTAACTTGAAAAAATCTGGTTGCTTTGAAATATCCTTATAGTCTTTATTCTTACAGTGAGGCAACGGTGTCTAAGGTTTATGCTTTTTGGTTTGTGAAAAACAGGGACGCCCTCAGATTAGCACAGTCTGTGGCTAGAAGGAAGAGAGAATCACATAGGAAGTTAAGGATGGGCACTGTGGGGTGGTATGATAGGCCCTTTACATCCAGAATTGGCTGGTGACCAACTCTGAAGGAGACTCCTCTGTCACAGAAGTNGGAAGTTAAGGATGGGCACTGTGGGGTGGTATGATCAGGCCCTTTACATCCAGAATTGGCTGGTGACCAACTCTGAAGGAGACTCCTCTGTCACAGAAGTTCTAGAACTATACCATTATGCAGGCTCTGCCTGTCTTCACCTGCCTCCTCCTCTGTGGGACCATCTGCTTGTTCCATTATTAGTTCACTTCTCCACCTCTGACTTTTCTCTGTCTTAGAGCTTTTCTTTCCTCCTAGTTCCTCTGATGGGTCCAGTGTCAGTGAATAGGTCTTGGTCGAAGACTCAGTTCTGCCACTGACTAGTTAGTGCCACTTGCCATTAGGCAAGTGATCTAAACATTTTCAACCTTGATTTCTTATCTGTAAAATGAGGATAATTACCTGGAAAAGCTGTGCAAATGTGATTAAACTTACAAAGCATTTAGGTCTATAGTAGCCAGTCAGTAAATGGGAGTATGTGTGTGTATTGTATATGTGTGTATAAGTAGTTATGGGTATATATGATGTATATAGCTTGTTTAGTGTAGGCTCAGGTTTAACTTGGTACTGAATTTAGTCTATAACTTTCATATGTTAGAACCTTGATATTTTATTCATTTTAATATTTTAATCTTGAGAAGTAAAGGTTTTGTATATCTGCTATAAGGGACAGGGAGAGGTTATCTCTGGTTGCATATGCCCATGATTGCTGGAAAATGAGTGGTTAAGACTGTCCTGTGATACAGAATCTTCAAGCCCTTGGTCTTAAGTGATCAAGAAGGAATGTGTCACCTCTTACCATTCATCTATTTAGCAAACACTTGTTGAGAGTTTGACTATATCCAGGAATTCTGCTAGATCCTCTGGGGGCAAGAGTTAAAAGCCTATTGGAATTTTTCTGTCTTATGAACTAAACACGTAGGCAACTTGTAGTTGCTCTTGAAAACAGGAAGTAATTTTTGGAGGAGAAAAGGTCAGATACAGGTGAGGGGGTTGATTAGGTTAGCTGTGAGGCTTCCTCACTGCCATCTCATTTCTGTATTTATAGAGTGTTTCTAAATAGAAAGAGTAGCTCTGTGAAACCAGCACTTCTCAGCATCACTGGCCTTTCCGAGCATCAGTGGTTCATTCTCATCTCTCCCCTTTATGGGTACAGTTCTGTTTCTTTATGTTTAGGAAATTAGAATGAATGTAAGTCTTTTTCACTCTTCCTTATGCACTAAGTTGAGTTTTGGTAGTTTGTTAGGAGGCTGTTGTAATCTGGTGTTAGAACGGAGTGCTGTACGAAGCACTGGGCCGTGTGCCGGGACTCCTGGATCCCAGGCCTTGTGCTGCTGCCATTTGTCATCTTGGGAGTTGCCTCACCTCTGGGCCTCATTTCCTTAAGGATAGAGAGATGTCTGCTAATCCCATCTACCTCCTTTAGGTCAATAGAAATTAAACCTGGAGTAAGAGAGGGGACTGCAGACTGTATAGGCAAATACTAGTATTCTTCCTGAATAGCCTAACAAGAAGGCTCTGAAATCCTAGGGGAGAGAGGAAGATGCTTCTTTCCTGTCATTTTCCATTTCCTTTCCTGCCTTGCACTTTTTTTTTTCTTTCCTAGATTTACTTAGCTATGGAGAAGAAAGACAAATCCTCAGTTCCTATTAAACAGTTAGCTAATACCTGGCTGTGCTAACTATTTGTGAGGCACCCAGAAATAGTTAAAGATAAAATGGTATGGAAGTCTACGAGTGTGTCTTCATAGAGCCTATCGTGGAACCACGTTGTGAAGCATGTGTGATTGCTGCCAAGTGAAGTCCTCCAGGATTGCATGCCTGTCTAAATCTAGTGTTCAGTATGGGGAGAAATGCTCTTGTTGGCCATGTCAGGAGCACTTGTGTTGCTCTAAGAGATGTGTTGGTTGGTGTAGGACAGTAAATCTGGTATGTTTCACTGGAGGGTTTCTTAGTGAGTATCCTGCTGGTTGCCTTTGTATCTCCGTAAGGTCTGGTGTTTCTGTATTATCCCTGTGTAGTGCTGCCTTTATATTTGAACAGGATTAGGGATGTGTCACCCGGCGTACGTGGTGATGGTGTTCCATTAGCCATGATACTTTTGTACTTGCATATAGTCAGCCACACTTGAGAGCAGATTTATTTTTTTCCTTTCAATTTTTGCAGGAGAAAACGAGACAGATGACTCAAGCAGTCCTGTGTCTCGGTTGCCAGCCAATCTGATAATTCTTTGATTAGGAAAACGCCTTATCTCAATGGATTGTATATACAGTTTTTGTTGTAACTCAAGTAAAACTAAGATCCAGTACATGAAACTTGATTGGTTTTAAGAAATTTTTTATGAACTTAAATTTCTCATGAAAATGCACTACTAAAAGTTCTCATAAGCGCATGCTGAATTGTTTCTGCCCTTTATCTAGGTGCTGCAAAGTTGGTGGTGGCCGTGGCAGTATTTTTACTGACATTTTATGTTATTTCTCAAGTATTTGAAATAAAAATGGATGCAAGTTTAGGAAATCTATTTGGTAAGTTCCATTTTTCCCTTTCTTAAATTTTATTTTTGACTGGTTGTCTGTAAATTTTTACCCGTTATCAACATTGAGTCACTCTGTGGGTTAGTATGTCCAGATAAGATGTAATTATATCAGTAAGTAATCCCTTAGAATATTCTAAAATACACAGTAGAAAGCCTTAAAATTAATTCAGTATAAAGCATGAATCTTCTGTTCACCATTCTGAATATATTAATGGGGTCTGTTTCATTCATGTCTAGGATATTAATTATGGCATTCTGAGTGAACATCTAGGAGCTATCACACAGTATTTGAGTTAGCTGATAGAAAACTTGTAACCAAACCTAGCCCTCAGTTAGTAAGTGGAGTCATGAAAATGCATTTTAAATACCAGCCATTGAAATCCATCTTGCATTCCTATCCTTATTTAATTCCTTCTGCATCATTTTTCTCTTTACCCATTTATTTAATGTTATGTTGTAAACACACCATTGTAAGCCACTTTAACTCAGTGTTCAACAAAATTCTTAAGTTAACAAAATATGTTAACTGAAATGTTACAATAAGCTCTGGATGAAGCATTGTTTTAGGTATTAAAAAATTATGTTTGAGGGGCACCTGGGTGGCTCAGGAAGTTAAGCATCAGACTTCGGCTCAGGTCATGATCTTCTCATTCCCAGGTTTGAGCCCTGTGTCAGGCTCTGTGCTGACAGCTCAGACCCTGGAGCTTGTTTCAAATTCTGTCTCTCTCTCCGTCTCTGCTCATGCTCTGTCTCTCTTTCTCCTAAAAATAAATAAACATTTAAAATTTTTTTAAAAAGTTATGTATGAAAAGGGAGACTGTGAAACCCAGAAGTAGTGTTTTCACCCATTCGGCAGGAATCAGATGAAACAGCTTTGAGCTCTGCGGAAGAGTGAGCTTGGCTTTCCATAAATTAGTATTTGGAAGGGATGCCGAGACCTCATTGACTCCCTCCCACATCTAGTTGCAAGACTTCCTTACAGCAGTGGTCTCCAGTTTTAATGTCAAAAGAATCTGCATGGAATCTTGGTCTGTGGGTTCAGATTCAGTGTCTGTGATGGGCCCTGAGAGGCTGCATTTCCACCAGGCTCCCAGGTGATGCTGAGGTTTGTACCCACAAACCACATACTGAGTATCAAGGCTTTAGACAATTCTGATGTGTAACCATCAGTTTCTGTGTCAACATTTTCAGGTGACTCTTCTTACAGTAACTTCTGAAAAGCACTTCTGGTATTGCATTGAATTCTGTCTTTTATACTCCCAAGTTGTTTCAGTCTTCTGATCTGTGATCTGCTGGAGTTCACTTCTACACTAATGATCTCTCAAAGAGTTAAATTGTAATCACACTCCTTCAGGCCATCTTTTTATAAGTCTTCATCTTCTCTCATTATGGAATTTCCCCCCTTTCAACCATTCCTCTCAATACATTGGCTATTTTTCTCCTGAACCATCTGTTTTTCAGCACCCGTTTTAAAGCAAAGCACCCAGGGTCCAGCATGGAGTAGTCATTGCAAAGTACAGTGACATTTGACTTTGCTTCTGGCCTGTCTACTTCTGTTACTACTAAGAGGCCAGCCTGGTGTCCTTTGAGAGCACAGCTGGGTGTAGTCGAATAAGGAGCGGAAAAACACTGTAGGCACTGAGGACTCCTTCAGCGTTGCTGGGGAAACAGTTCACGTAAGAAAGGTTGATGGTAAGGGAGGAAGGTTATGGGATGGTAGCTTAGGCAGAAACAAGGTGAGTGATTTTTTTTCTTTCTTGAAGTCATGTAGAGACTCACTTGTCTATAGGCTTTGGGCAACGATTCAGGGAATTACAGGTCAATGGGATGAGAGTGAACAAGCAAGAGAAAGAGGACCCTTGAGAGAAGCAAGGCAGTGGGACCATTGGTACATGTAAAAAACTATTTTGGGGAAAGGCCCCCTGTTTTCAGAGAGAAGAGGCTTGGGAGAAGCCACGGCGCTTGTGCTAGTTTGGGTCTTCATCTCCAGTCTGGACTGTCTATTTAAGCATCACAGGGATGTTCCATGCCGATTTCTCATCCCAGGTATCTGCCTGTTTCTCTTAATAACACTCACGAACCTTTGTACTTCCGACCACGGGAGAATAAAATCTAAGTCCCACTCAAACCCCCAACCTGTGCCTCTGCCCTTGTTGCTTTCTCGCTGCTCGTCTGCATCTCCCCCATGTCTCACGCTCACTTGTGCCAGTCTGCACAGGGTCTACAGACACGTGCCCTGTCCATCCATACCCCCACCTTGCACATGCCAGTTCCTCACACTGTATGGCTTTCTTATCCCCCCTTCATCTGTTAATCCTTCTCATTTTTTAAAACTGCCTAAATGCCCCTTCTTGAAAGAAATTATGGTTGAACCTCCCTCTTTTCCTATTAGAATGTATTGCTTCTTTTTTGAACTGTTTGTTCTAATGCATTGTACTAGTATCTCAATTTGGCACTGATTTTATTCTGCTTTACATCATAGAATTTCTTCTATTTTTTATGTATCTGTCTCCCCTTATTAGAGAATGAATCTTGAGGGAAGTATCTTGGTGCTTCACCCAGCATCTGGTGCTGGGCTGTATGTGTAGACAGTCCATGCTGATTGAATGGAAAATGAATGAAAATGAATGTAGGTGACCAAGGATTAATACTTTTACGTGGAGAAGAAGAGTCTTTCCAAAGTGGGATTCATTTAAAGCTATGTGAGTTGAAAAGCCACCGGTAGTCAGCTATGAACAAATGCTGAGCTACTTTAACTAGGATAGTTGTCAACATTTTCCTAATGTTGGGAATCTGCAAGGTTTTATTGTGTGTGTTTTAGCCATTTGATTTACTCATTCTTAGGGCGGATGGTTTATTTTGTTGTCGTAACTGAAGTTGTACACTGTGTCTACAAAACCTTATTGGATTCCAGTTTATTGAGTTGGTGAAAATTTAATCTGTTTGTTATATTTTAATTCTCATTTCAGAATAATTGAGTAAAGATGGAGATATGGTTGTCTTTTGCCATTTGCTTAGCATCTAACTCAGTTTACCAAAGGGTAATAAGTTTAACTCAACATTAGAATTATTTTATAACCAGTGTATTGGGGGTCGGGGGAGGTTCCGTGAGATGAACTATATTTCTTTTGGTGGTGAATTTTTTCATTTTTTCTGCTGTTGAGATAATAGCTTACTTGATAGTTTTATAAATTTAGATTCAGGTTGGTTATATAGTACTGTTTTGGAAAAATAAAATGAGCTTATTTCTAGAAAGGAAAAATGAAAAATTTTGCTTAGAAAAAAAAAAGAATTAGTAGTTGAAATTATTAAAATACATTGTGATTTTTTTAAAAAACAAGATTTTTAGAAAACTTTTTGAGATAATTGTAGATTTGCATGCATTTGTGAGAAATAATATGGAGGGATCCTGCCTACCCTTTACACAGTTTCTCATTTGGTAACATCTTACAAAACTACCCACAGTGTCACAACCAGGATAGCAACATGGATACAATCTGTGAGTTTTAGTTATGACTGCATGTTAACACAGTGTTCCTTGTCAGCCTGGGTACTTAACCGCTAATACAGGTACTGAACACAGCCTGGATTGTTTTTGCACATATTGCTGCTATAAGTACTTACTATTCTATTGAGTTGATTACTTTTTACCCTTTCAGATTTAAACCACTGAAACATTGTATATACATAAATTATTTGATGTTATTAAAAACTTAAGTACAAAATAGTTCTGATTTCTGTAGTTTGACTTGTTGAAAGACATTCATTGACTGAAACCAGATCCGAAACAAAACTTCCAAGTCAATTCATTTTCTCAGCTCATCTGATGAGAGTAGATAATAATGATTAAATCATTAACCTTTTTCTTGAAGAAGGTAATTCTAATTGATATTTGCTTATTTCATAGATATTGGAGACCATTGTTTTTCAGCCATCTTTTGAAAAATTGTTCAGTGATTATGTAAGCCCTAAAAAGAACTGGTAATGTGAAAACTAAACTCAGTTAATGTAAAAGATTTAGCAGTCAGCTCATTTAGCTGAACAAAGATATGTTCTATCCAAACCATACAAAACTCCATTTGTCTTGATACAATTAAATCTGGAGTAATTCATGATAATTTTTCCACTGTAAAAATAAAATGATTCCTGGGTGCCTGGATGACTTAGTTGGTTAAGCATCCGACTTCGGCTCAGGTCATGATCTCGTGCTTTGTGAGTTCCAGTTCCGCACTGGGCTCTGTGCTGACAGCTCAGAGCCTGGAGCCTCCTTCAGATTCTGTGTGTCTCCCTCTCTCTGCCACTCCAATGCTCATGCTCTGTCTCTATCTCTCAATAATAAATAAAACATTAAAAATTTTTTAAATAAATAAAATGATTCCTGGCTGCTTATTTTCTTAACATAAAAAATTGCCCCCTCCAAAGAAATCAAATCAAAAGTATGTATTATTGTTCCTTAAAGTGAAAAGTTGTATATAGTGAAAGAAATTAAGTTGTATATAGGGGCACATGGGTGGCTCAGTCGGTTAAGAGTCCAATCTCACAGGTCATGATCTCACAGTCCATGAGTTCAAGCCCTGCGTTGGACTCTGTGCTGATAGCTCAGAGCCTCAAGCCTGGTTTGGATTGTGTCTCCCTCTCTCTGCCTGCCTCTCTCTCCCTCTCTCTCTCTCTCTCCCCCTCTCAAAAATAAATGTTAAGAAAAACATTAAAAAAAGAATTAGAGCTGTCAAGGTAGTTTGATAATTACAAGTTGCAGGAAAGGAGGGATTTTTGCTGGTATGCTGTGCTCATACTCTACATGTGGAAAACGTCCTGTTTTATTTGTGAAATTTTACCAGTTTGGCCTCCAAGTGTTAAAATTCTCAGAATTGCAGGCTTAGTAGAAGGCTTTTGATAAATATTAGATAAAAATTAGCTTTCACCAGGTCTGGAAAGAAAAGTCTTTCACAAGAGTTTTTGTTTGTTTTAAAGTTTGTTTATTTTTTGAGAGAGAGAGAAAGAGAGCACGGGAAGGGCAGAGAGAGAGGGAGAGCCAGGATCTGAAGTGCCTCTGGCTTGGCTTGAACTCATGAACCATGAGATCATGACCTGAACGAAAGTCAGATGCTTAACGGACTGTTCTCCTATTTGTTTTTAAAAAACCTTTAGTGTCTTTTCTCCTTACTCTTATACAAAGTAATGGAATACTTTGTATAATATAAAATAGAGTGATGTTATGGATTTAAAAGCCTGATTAAGGAACTGGTTTTCCCAAAATCCTATCCCAGTAACCTTTTTTGAGTTCAGTAACATTTAGTTTTGTTTTTTTTTAATCTCTTAAGTTTTACAAGCAAACTAATTTGACCATTTTACAGTCTCATCCCTGGCTTTCTGTCTGCCCCTCTTTCCTCAGCCACACTCTTCTCTATCAGTTGATTATTGATATCTCAAAGATTTTCTCATCAACCCTCTGACTGTAAAACCTCTCTGTGGCCTCATCACTTTTTAACTTTCTAGTTTATATCTTCATCTCAGATCTCATTTAGAGCTGGCTTTTAGACTTTCCCACTTGGATCTTCTCCAAGTATGTAAAATTTACGAGTCTAACACAGAACTCATCACCCGTCCCCTACCCTTACCTCCTTAATAGATGATGAGCATATGAGTGCAGAGATGGTGTTTTTGTTCACTGATTCGTATGAATGAAGAAATGAAGGCTTCTAAAGCCAAATGCCCAGGAGGTAAACTTGATTCCTCCCTTTCCGTCATCCCTCTATCTGTTCCATTGCCAAATCCCATCAGTGTTGCTTCCTTAGTTGTTCTGATCTGGTCTACTTGTTTTCAAACCCACAGTCATTACCTTTGTAATGACTACAGAGGTGCCCTTTTTACCTAGATTACTTTAGCAATCTCCTTGTCCTTGTGGACTCTGTCTCAGTCTTGAACCTTCTTTAATCAGAAGGGTCATTCTAAAAGCTCTCTATTCTAGCTTCCTTATCTGAGCAGGATGAGCAGTTTTTTATACATGTGATCAGAAGACCTCAGACATTTCCCATTTTGCAATGCAATATGAGTTTGGGTGCTGGAGTGAGATATGACTTTGAAAACTAGTTGTGCCAATTGTTAATTATGACTTAGAACAAACCAAATCAGTAAACTTCTCGGTTCCCAGTTTCTCTATTTTTGAAACAGAGATGATGATTAAATCAGTAATGCATGCAGATGTACTTGGTGGATAGATTGCCCAGCATATGTGAGTGAGTTGTGTGACAATACCCCTGTTCTAATTCCAGTGTCTTTACTGTATCTTGTTACCGGAAGCTAGGTATACCAGAATTGCTGATTTGAATAGTGTTCTTCTGTAAATATCTTAATACCTGAGTCTGTGAATATGTGTTTATTCAGTACAGAAGTGAGATTGAGAATGTCTAGTGTTCATGCTGCTAATCACTGGTGGCTAATCATTCTCTGGGCTTTTCCTTTTCTTATTTACACAAGTGAGAGCACCGGACTGGCTAACCTCTAGAATGATGTTTCCCTTACTTTTATGATATAATGAAGGAAATTGAAAGAGTGAGCTCAGTAGTGCCCGCACTCTAATTTACTAACCGGTTATTTGTTTTTGTTAAGTCTTTGTCCTTATCCATGAATATTTTGCATACATACAAATAACGTTTGCTTTCTGCTTTATTACGTCATTAGATTTTTCCCATGTTATTCCATTGCCTTTATGACTTCAGGGGCACGTAATATTCTGAGTGTTTTATTTTTTAGAGTTAATGAGCTTTCATTTACTTGGTCATTTTTCCTTTTTTTAAACATTTGCATATTATTTTTCAGCTTTAACTTTCTGTTTTCCACTTTGAGTTCTGCACTTACAGGAAATTCTCAATCATCTAAAATAATACAGAACTAAAAACCAAGTGACTATTTATAGTCAGACAGCTGGCAAATATTTATGACACTGCATACTTATTAGCCAAATCAGGAAATGGCTGCCCACAATACTGTTGATGATCTGAACTGTAATCCCCTAGGCTGGGATCAGATGCTACTGCTTTTAAAAAGCTCTAAGTATAGGTGGCCAGATTGAGATCTACTTCATTAAAGTTAAAATTTGATCACAAGATTCTGGCTTACTTGAGCCAATAAATTATAAAAGTCTTGTTAACTGACCTTAATTGTTTTTTTATTATACTCAGTACATTTCTATTTTAGAGAAATTAAATACCTCCCCCCCAGCATATCTTGTGTTCTTCCCATCCCCCAATCTCCTAGCCTAACCACCAAGATCAGTTCATCAGTTATTATTTTTGAGAGACAGAGACAGATCATGAGCAGGATTGGGGCAGAGAGAGGGAGACACAGATTCTGAAGTAGGCTTCAGGCTCTGAGCTGTCAGCACAGAGCCCGACGTGGGACTTGAACCCACGAACCATGAGATTATGACCTGAGCCAAAGTCTGACACTTAACTGAGCCACCCAGGCTCCCCTAGCAGCAGCCACTTTTAAATACCCTAATAGTCACCAAGTATATGTTTAAAGTCATTTAAGGAGAAGTTTAAAATAGTGTATGGTATCAGGTATATGTGAAATCTAACAGAGTAAAAAGGTGGGTTACCAGGGGTTGGGAAGGAGGTAAGGGGGAGACATTGCTCAAAGGGTCTGAACTCCCAGTTATAAGATTTACAAGTTTGGCGTTCTAATGTAGCTGTCCAATCGTAGCTAATAATACCGTATCATATACTTGAATGTTGATTAGAGAGTAAATCTTAAATATTCTCACCACAAAAAAGAAATGGTAACTATGTGATGGGATGGACGTGGTAGCTAATATATAATGGTTATCATTTAGCAATTTATAGATGTATCAAATTAACATGTTGTATGCCTAAACTTATATGATGCTATATAAGTTTTTGCCAGCTTTCTTGAGACATAATTGACTTGAGACATAATTGACTTGAGACATATGACTTTATTACTTTATGACTTGTCAATTATGTCTCAAGAAAGCTGGCAAAAAGTTGAAAAGTAAAGTTAAAAAGTTAAATTTGTAGAGTAACTTTCTGAATGGGATTTAAATTTGTAAGTAGATATAAAAATAAAATGTAAAGATAAGAATAAAATGTCTTATCAGTAGTAAAATACTACCTTCCATAATTCCTTTGCATAATTGTTTATAGTGAGTTTTACAGCCTGAAGTTACTTTCTCACTTTCTCCTCTAGAGTGATATTCTGTTTTATTTATTGTATACTGAGCAATAATTCAAGCACTTTCATTTTTATAGGCCTGTTAGTGCCAAATATGTTTGAAATGTGGATACTTGCCAATAGTTCTATTACTTCTAGCAAAGATAACTTTTTCTTTTTTTTTCTAGCAAGGTCAGCATTGGACACGGCAGTGCGTTGTAAGTATTTCATCTCAATATTTTGCAGATGGTTTATTCTATTTTATCTAAGGTGTATGAGCACTTACATTCAAACAATGGAGATATTTCAACGTGAGCAGAATCAGTTTAGAAATTTTTAAAGTTATAAGGATGCTGCTATTTGAATAGCCCAATATTCTTCGTATATAATAGTATTCATAATGGATATTTTGTTTTATTAACGTTTTTAGGTTCAGTAGCATAAGTGCAGAAAATTTGTAAAAGGAGAATTCCTTGTTAGAACTAGAACGTGAACAGATATTCAGTGATATATTAGGCTTTTGACTGGTCCTATCCTAGAGGTAACTGTGTTGTGCATGCATGGACTAGAAGTATAACAATTCAAAACCTCTCCAATCCTGAATTTTAAAAATAAACTTAAAAATAATTAGATAAAATATATATACCTTCATCAAGATCAGTTGATATGTTTATGTCTGTTATTAGCTTGGTTCGTAGGAAGTTCAGTGTTTTGTTTTGAGGTTTTTTTTAAACCCTCAGGGTAAAAAAAGGCATGTATTTTAAGATGTGTATCTCTGTGTTTTTACATAATGCTCTTTTTGATTTAAGACCTGAAACAAATGGACTCTAGAGTCTGTTAACACTTTTAAAAAAAATTTTTCCCCAAAGCTACCAAACCTCCCAGATATAAATGTGGAATCTCAAAAGCTTGCCCTGAGAAGCATTTTGCTTTTAAAATGGCAAGTGGAGCAGCCAATGTGGTGGGACCCAAAATCTGTCTGGAAGACAATATGTAAGTACTTAACCAGTTTGGAAGTATATGGCATGCCACTAAATTTTAGCAAATTGAACCTGAGTTTAATGGATCTCTGGAAAATGTATCGGGCATGTTTTACTGAAGAAAAGTCATTTCAGTTTTCATTACACAATTTTTTCTCCCAAGCATTTAAAGAGCCTTAAAATTCTGAAATTTCATATTAGAGTGACGTCAGAGTACAGCATTTGTCTAGCTTCATGTAGAGGTGAGGGATTTCCTCTGTGTAAATTCTCTAGATCTGTGTTGGCCCATCTGGAGCCATAGACACATGTGACTATTTAATTTTAATTCTTAAATAGTAGGGGGAAATTTAATCCATTTACATTAATTAAAATTAAAAGTTCAGTCCCTCAGTCAATGAGCCACATTTTAAGGACTGAGTAGAGCCACACATGGCTTGTGCCCACCAAACTGAACACGAAGTATTTCCACCCTTGAGAAAAGGCCCTTTTGACAGCACTGCCCTATGTAATGAATGCTTTATTTACAAACATCTTTTGGGGGCACCTGGGTGGCTCATTCGGTTAAGCCTCTGAGTCTTGGTTTCAGCTTAGCTCAAGATCTCATGGTTCATGAGATCAAGCCCTGTGTCAAGTTCTGCGCTGACAGTGCAGAGCCTGCTATTAATAGGAAAAAAGAAAAAAATCATTTGTGTTAAATGTCTGAATGGTGCTTGTTGAAGTGTCAGATACTCCAGTAATAACCTCAAGCCTGTTGTGATACTGAACTGTTTGCCACTAAGCTGAGTGGTTCTCTATACTGAGATGCTCTACCAAGTACAGTTTTTCAGTAGTGGTGACTGTCACTTGTACGGGAAGTTCGTGTCTCTGAAATCACAAGGCCTGCTTTTAGTTGGTCGCTTTTGATCTGCTCTTCTTTGGAAAATTGGATATATGAGCTTATTTAAATTTCATGTTAAAATAATAAACATGCCATTAATTACGTGGAATAAAGAGTTAATTTTACAGTTGAAGGAAACAGAAGCAGTTTCTCCCTGCAGTTTGTGTCTTTTTTTTAACTTTATTTATTTATTTTAGAGTGCACATGGGGGAGGGCCACAGAGAGGGAGAGAGAGAATTCCAAGCAGTCCCCACGCTGTCAGCCCAGAGCCCAACATGGGGCTCAGGGCTCAACCCCATGAACCATGAGACCATGACCTGAGCCAGAATCGAGTCAGACACTCAACTGACTGAGCCACTCAGGTCCTGCTGTGTGTCTTTTGTTTTTAATGTAGAAGCTCCTAAATTTTTATCCTAAACCCTTTTTCATTGCTATGGGCATTATTTAACCTCATAGAATAATGCTTTTCTTGTAATTAAAGGCTTGAGCTAGATGATCTTTAAGGTTTCTGCTCATTTCCTTTCTTTTCCCTCATGCTAATGATAGTCCATTGTTAATCCATCACTGTCTTCTGATCTCCCATAATAGTCCTGTTTTACTGAATCATGTAACAAAGAACTTGAATTTTAGAAGTTCCACAGACTTAGAAGTTTGCAGATTTTACGTTAAATAATACCCTTCCCATTAACTTAAAATGTTCCCATTTCCCCTTTTATCTTGTTTGGCTAAGGAGGCTTCCGGTTTGATTTGGAATCATAGGTAGGAATTTCTCTTAGAATGCTTAGCCCATGGTAGATGGTCTTTGGAGACTTCCTTTGCCCTCTGGAAGTATGTTTGTTTTAATACAAAGAAGAGATTAAAGCCCTTTCACCAGCAGGTTCTCTATTCAGATTGTATAGGTCAAAAAGAAGAGAGGATATATGTAGGCAGTGGAATTTGGCACAGTAAGTACTAGGCTCCTAGGCAGAGAATTTGGTTCTAGCATGGTGGGCATGTCAGGTGGAATTTGTATGTCAGTTTCTTTAACTATAAAGTTGAAGCAGGCCACCTATCCATCCTCATTTCAGGAATAATTCTGATACTCCCAGGAGAGATTAAATGATTGATGGGATTTTAGAGCTATGCATCAGGCCCTGAAATCTAGTCTTTCAAGACGGACTAAACAATTGGCCAGGGATCCCTAGTGAAAGAACTGTGAGGACAATTCAGTCTAGTACTTTTTCTCGGATGTTCTATTTCTGTTTTGAAAGTTGTTGCAACAGAGAATTTAAACAAAGAGCCTGAACTTCTTACCATCATTCATTCAGTTATTCAACAAGTATTAATTGAGTATAGTCCCTACCTTCATGAAACTCAGTCTCATAGGGGGGACAGATATTTAAAGAGTAAATGCAAATCAGTCATTGCCAATTGTGGCATGGGCTGTGCAGAGCTGTGTGATGAAGGCTCACGGGGGTGAGTGACATGAGATTGAGGAATAAGGGCCAGGGCAGTAGCAGCTGAAGCCCCAGGAAGGTAAAGAGATGAGATCTTTTTCTTTCTTTTTGTTTTTAAGTTTACTTATTTTTTTTTATAATCACTAAGCCAGCGTCGGGCTTGAACTCATGACCAACTAAGCCAGCCAGGTACCCCGAGGCCCCTTTCTGAGTACATTGAGTCATTGAAAGTTTTCAGATTCTGGCATGTCATGATTTCATTTATATTGAAAAAATTACCTGACTGATGTGTAAAATGATTAGACAAGTAGAATAGAATAGTGGGAAGGTTATTGCTTCCCAGCCTGTTTGATACTGCCCCTCCTCCCTGTGGTAACAGGTTTTTTCACAAATATTCAAAGTCTGTAGACATTCTGGGATGTTAGAGCTATAGAGGCAGTACTCGTAAACACTGGGTTGCTCTTAAACGTCCTCCAGTGAGGCCCAGCAGCCTTTACACATGAATTATCAGGTCCATAATGTCATCATAGACTAAATTTGAGAAACCTCAGTACAGACAAAAAAAGATGATAGTTAAGATCAGTGTGGTGGTTATGGTTTTAAGGACGGGTTAGATACATCAAGATACATTACAGAGATCAACATAAATTTCAGACTTCTCATTAGTTTGTAATAGAAAATCCTGGGTATAAACATCAAGTGTCACACAATACAGGAATTGTAGCTTCTTTTTATTTTGCATTAGAGAACCCATGGAATTTACTTCTGTTCAAGGTATAGGTCTTATTTTAGGCATATACTCATTTGATTTCAATTTGTATGATGTTGATATTAGGATAATACTTCACCTTTTATTATGTTCTTAATGTTTGGTATAGGAATATACAGCAACTATTTTGAGGGATTCATTTATTTTTGTACATTGAGAGGCCAGGTAGTATTGTTTTTTTTTTTTTTTTTTTTAATGTTTATTTTTGAGAGAGACAGAGAGTGAATGGGGAAGGGGCAGAGAGAGAGGGAGACACAGAATCTGAAGCAGGCTCCAGACTCCAAACTGACAGCAGAGAACCTGATGGGGGCTCGAACCCACAAACCGTGAGATCATGACCTGAGCTGAAGTTGGATGCTTAACCAACTGAGCTATGCAGGTGCCCCGAGGTCAGGTAGTATTTTTGGCTATAAGGGTCAAGAGGTAAATTCAAGGATAGTGTAAAAGTACTTAGAAAATCATTTAAAATATAACCATTTAAAAATATAAAAGCCATTCTAAGATCGTAAATTATGAAAGTAACCAGGCAGTTGGCTAGATTTGTCCTGTGGGCTATAGCTTTGTTAAAGCCTGCTCTAAACTAATCATTTTAAGATGTAGCAGTTAAAACAGAGTAGGTATTGGAAGCAAAACTATGTTCAAAGATAATAGAATCTTTCTATAGATTATATAATATTTTCTTTAGATTTTTGTCTGAAGGTGTGTTGTGGTAGGAGAACCTTCATATTTGTGAAAGATGAAATAGTTCAACTTGTGTAAGTGACAGGGAGTAGCCTTTATACATTTAAAAAGGACTAGTTTGGCATTTGCTAGTGGCAGATTTTCCCTGATTGAATTCCACTTGTTAAAAATCGATTAGCTACTGCCCTCTTGTGGGAAGCCTATGGCATAGTGCTTCTTTGTGGCTCTCCTTTGCTCTGTGAAAGACACAGCAGCATACTTACTCCATGACGATGCTACTTGGAGAAGACACTGTGGTACTTGATTATTAATGTAACAAGTCCATCACAGCTATCGCTTCTTCACATTAATGATAAGAGTTCCCTTATTTTACATATTTTTAACTTTTTATTTAATTACAGAAATGAAAAACAATTGCAAAGATCATACAGAGCAGGCCTGTGTACTCTATACCCAGTTTTCCCTGGTTATATTTTACTTAATTAGAGTACACTGTCAAAAACAGGAAATTGGCATTGGTGCAGTGTGTGTGTATGTGTGTGTGTGTGTGTGTGTGTGTGTGTGTGTATTTCTGTGTCATTTTATCACATGTGTAGGTACATGTAGCCAATACAGCAGTTGGGATACAGAATTATTCTGTTGCCACAAAGACCTCTTTCATACTCTCTCTTACAGTCACCTCTGTCACCACTGACCCCTGGCAACTACTAATGTTTTGGTCATTTCTATCATTTTGATGTTTTGAGAATGCTATATAAATAGAATCTTACAACATGTGACCAGATGAGATTGGCTGTTTTCACTCAGCATAATGCTCTTGAAACACTGGTGCACATTAATACCTTCTTTTTTATTGCTGAGTAATATTCTGTGTTATGGATGCACCACAGTTTATGCATCACCTCTTGTGCTCAGTCAAACAATTTTGTTGTTTCTATTTTGTGGTAAGCATATGTTTAATTTTGTAAGAAGCTGCCAACCATTTTCCAGATTGACTGCACCAGTTTGCATTCCCACCTGGGTAGTGTCTGAGAGATCCTCTTTCTCTGTATACTTGCCAGAATTTTGTGCCATTACTATTTTTTTATTTTAGCTCTTCAAATACACGTGTAGTGATATCCCAATTTTATTGCTAGTGGTGTTGAACATCAATGTGCTTTTTTTGCCACCTGTATACCCTCTTCGGTGAAATATCTATTCATGTCTTTGTCCATTTCTAATTGGATTGGTTTTTTTTAATTGTTGCACTTTGGGAGTTTTTGAAATATATTTTAGAGATGAATGCTATTATCAGATATGTGGCTTGCATCTATCTTCCTATAGTGTTTCCCTCATCTAGACATCCTTTTCACTGGGATGTTTTGTAGAGCCAAAGTGTTTTAATTTTGGTAAGTTCCAATTTATTGATTTATTTTTCTTTCATGTATGTGCTTTGTTGTTTAGGGATTGGTGTTATGTCTCGTAGTCACTCACTGAGTCATAGGTTTCAAAGATTTTCCTCTGCCTGATCTTACAAAATTTTTAGTTGTATGTTTTATATATTTAAATATGTGATCCATCCTACATTAGTTTTTGAATAAAGTATGAGATGTAGGTTGAGGTTCAGTTTTGGCCTGTGAATATCTAGTTGCTCCAGCACCATTTGGGGGAATGATTATCCTCCTTCCATTGAATAGCTTTTGTTCCTTTGTTAAAAAAAATAAATTGGCTATGCTTCCACTGGTGCATTTGTTGGTTCCACTTGATTTTGGGTTCTCCATTCTTTCCGTTGATCCACTAATTCCATATGCTCTTCATCATATAGTTACGGAGTAAGTCTTTAAATGTGGTAGAATGATTCCTCCCATTTTCTCTTTTTACAAAATTAGCTACTCTTGTTTCTCTGCCTTTCCATATACATTTTAGAATGTATTTTAGAGCCTTGCATCTGAGGCTCCTGGGTGGCTCAGTTGGTTAAGCATCTGACTTTGGCTCAGGTCATGATCTTGAGCCCCACATCAGGCTCTTGATGGGGCAGTGTGGAGCCTGCTTAGGATTCTCTCTCTATCTGTCTCTCTGCCCCTCCCCCATTTGCGCACACATGCGCTCTCTCTCTCCCTCCCCCACTCCCTCCCTCCCCCTCCCTCTCTTTCTCTCTCTCAAAATAAATAAAATTAAAAAAAATAAAAGAATAATCCTGCCTCTGTCTACAAAAAATCTTGCTCGGATTTTATTAGGAATTATGTTAAATCTGTATATTAATTTGGAGAGAATTGACCATCTTTACTATGTTGAGTCTTTCAGTTGATGAATATGACATTTGTCTTTAAATATTCTTTGTTATCTTTCATTACCATTTTGTGGGTTTCAGCTTACAAGTCCTATACTTTATTAGATTTATACCTAAGTATCATCCATTTTTTGAGCAGGGTAGATGTCATTGTATTTTTAATTTCAGTTATTATATGTTCATTGTTAGTATATAGACAGTTGATTTTCATGTATTGGTCTTCTATCTTATAACCTTGCTAAATTAATTTGTCCTAATTATATTTACTTCTATTACTTTCCTTTTCTTTGTTTTTTGCTTTGGCTAGGATTTCCCATACTATGTTGAGTAGTAATGGTGAGAATGGACATACTTGTTTCTCATCTTAAGGGGAAAGTGTTGTCCTTCACCATCAAGTATGATTTTAGGTGTAGATTTTTGTGGTCTCTGTCAAGTTTAGAAGTTCCTCTATTACTAGAGTTTTGAGACTTTTTATCATGAATGGGTGTTGAAGTTTGTCAGATGCATGTTTTGTATTGAGATGATCATGTGATTTTTCTTAAACCTGTTAATAAAATAGATTCTATTAACTGTTCAAATATTAAAACAACTATTTCTGTAGGATAAGCCTGACTTGGTCATAGTTTATGATTTTTTTATTATAATGCTAAATTCTATTTACTAATGTTTTGTTAATAGGATTTCCCCTGTATATTAATGCTGATTTGTAATTTTCTTGTGATGTCTTACTCTGGTTTGGGTATTATTGTAATATTGGCCTTAGAAAATAAATTTGGAAGTATTATATTTTCTGAAAGAGTTTGTGTGGAAGCAGTATTCTTTTTTTAAACATTTGGTAGAACTCTCCAGTGAAACCATCTAGGCTTGGAGATTTTCTGGTGAAGTGAGTTTATAAATTATGAATACACTATTTTTAATAGTTACAGGACTATTTAAATGATCTGTTTCATAATGAATGGGTTGTGTTAGTTTGTACATTTTGAGGAATTGGGTCTAATTCATCTGAGTTGTCAAATTTACATGTGTAAAATTGTTCACACTAGTCTTTATCCTTTTGAAGTCTTCAAGGTCTATAGTGATATCCCATTTCACCCTTGATATTGGTGATTTAGGTCTTCTCTCTTTTCTCTGTCAGTCTTCTTACTAAAGGTTTGTTAATTTTATTGATCTTTTTAAAGAACTAGCTTTTTGTTTCATTGATTTCTGCTCTTTTTATTTTCTTTGCTTCTGCTTGCTTCAGGTTTATGGCATTCTTTTTAGTTACTTGAGATGGGAGCTTAGGTGATTAATTTGAAACTTTTTCTTTTTTAATTTAAGCATGGAGTGCTATAAATTCCTCTCTCAGTACTCTTTTAGCTATGCCTCACAAATTTTAATAAGGTTGTATTTTCATTCATTTCAGTGTGTTTTTTAACTTCCCCTCAGACTTCCTCTTTGACCCATGGATTATTGAGAACTATGTTGTTTAGTTTCCAAGTGTTGGAAGTTTTTCTGTTATCTCTGTTACTGATTTCATTGTGGTTGGAGAACACACTTTTTGTGATTTCAGTTCTTTTAAAAATATTGAGGTTTATTTTGTGGCCCATGATATGGTCTACCTTTAATATATGTTCCATGGACACTTGAAAACAATGTGTATTCTGCTCTAGTTGGGTAGAATGTTATATAAATGTCAATCAGACCCTGTTGGTTAATGCTGTGGTTGAGTTCTTTTGTACCTTTGGTAATTTTCTGCCTGTCAGTTGTTGAGAGACTGTACCTTTCTCTCTTTCTCTTGTCCATTCTGTCTGGTTTTGAGTCACATAGTATGCACCTCAGTTGCTTGCCATATACACATTAAGGTTTACTGTGTCTTGCTAAAGTGACCCTGTGATCATTATGTAATCTCTCTCACTCTGTCTCTGATAATTTTCTTTGCCTCGAAGTCTATTTAATTGGTGATAATATAGCCACTACTGCTTTCCTTTGTTTAAACAGCTTTATTGAGATATAACTCCCATGCTATATGATTCATTCATTTAAAGTATATAGTCAGTGATTTTTAGTGTGCACAGATACATGCAATCATCTCTANAGCATGCATGCATGAGCCTAGGGAGGGACAGAGAGAGAGATACGGAGGCTCTGAAGCAGGGCTCGAACTCACAAACCATGAGGTCATGACCTGAACCCAAGTCAGACACTTAACCAGCTGAGCCACCCAGCACCCCTAGAACATTTTTAACCTCCAGAAGAAATTGTGTCCTTTAGCCTTTGCCCTTCTATCCCATTCCCATCCCTTTCCACTCCGTTCTCCCCTGCCCCCCAACCAGCCCTAAGCAACTACATTTTGGTTTCTGTCTCTGTAGATTTACCTCTTCTGGACATATTATATAGAAGGGTTTATATGATATGTAACTTTTTTTGTCATCAGTGTCCTCACTCAGCAGTGTTTTCAAGGTTCATCCATGTTGTGGCATGTATCAGTACTTCATTCCTTTTTATGATGGAGTAATTCTCTCTTGTTGTAGATATATCACATTTTGTTTGTTCATTCATCAGTTGATGGACGTTTGGTTTGTTTCCACTTTTTGGCTATTATGAATAAAACTTCTTTTTAAAATAATTTATTTAAAGTTTAGTTAACATACAGTACAGTATTGGTTTCAGGAGTAGAATTTAGTAATTCATCAGTACTTAGAATACCCAGTACTAATCACTAACAGTTGCCCCCCTTAACACCCATCAGCTCATCCCCCCACCCACCTCCCCTCCAGCATCCCTCAGTTTGTTCTTTATCATTAAGAGTTTCTTATGGTTTGTTTCTCTCATTCCTTTTTTCTCCCCCTTCCCATATGTTCATCTGTTTTGTTTTTTAAATTCCACATATGAGTGGAAACATATGGTATTTTTCTTTGATTTATTTCGCTTAACATAATATATTCTGGCTCCATCCATATTATTGAAAATGTCAAAATTTCCTTCTTTTTTGATGGCTGAGTAATATTCCATTATATATATATACCACATCTTCTTTATCCAATGAATAATGGCTCTATAAACATTTGTATACAGGTTTTGTGTGGACATGTTTTCATTTTTCTTGTTTATATGCTTAGGAGTAGATTTTAGTTCATATAGTAATTCTATATTTAACTATTGGAGGAGCTGCTAGAGTATTTTCCAAAGTTGCTGCACTAATTAACTTTTTGACAGCAGTGTTATAAGGGTTCCAGTTTTTACATATACATTTGTCATTATCTAACTTATTGATTACACCGATCCTAATGAGTGTTGAGTGATACCTTGTAGTTTCAATTTGCATTTCACTAATGGTTAATGATCTTTAATATCTTCTCATTTGTTTGTTGGCCATTTGTGTATCTTTGGAGAGGTGTCTGGTCAAACCCTGCCCATTTTAAAATTGGATTATTTCTTTATTATTGAGTAGTAATGTGATTGTTTACGTGATTTATCTCTTTCTACCCTTTTAGTTTTCACCTGCCTGTATCGTTATATTTAAAGTGAGCTTTTTGACCCAAAACCATAAAACTACTAGAAGAAAATCTAGGGAAAAGCTTTGTGATATTGGTCTGGGCAATGCGTTTTTTGGATAAAACACCAAACACCTAGGCAGCAAAAGCAAAAATAGACAAATAGGACTATATCAAACTAAAAAGCTTCTGAACAACAAAGGAAACGAGAACAGAAAGTCAGCCTACAGAATGGGGAAAAAATTTGCAATCCATATATCTGCTAAGCGGTTAATATCTAAGATATTTTAGGAACTTCTACAACTTACTAGCAAAAAAACAAATACTGATCAAATAATGAGTGAAAGGCCTAAATAGGTACTTCTCAAAAGGATACAAATAGCCAACAGGTATATGAAGAGAGGTACTCAGTGTCACTAATCATCAGGGAAATGAGAATCAAAACCACAATGAGTTAATCACCTCACAACTGGTAGAGTGGCAGTCATCAGAATGACATCAAGTGTTGATGAAGATGTGAAGAAAAAGGAGCCTTTATATACTGTAGGTGGGCATGTAAATTGATACAGCCATTATAGAAAACAGGGTGGAGGTTATTAAAAAAATTAAAGATAGAACTGTCTTATCTAATAATCCCACTTCTGGATGTATGTCCAAAGGAATTAAAAACAGGATCTCAAACAAATGCCCACTGTTATGTTCACCACAGCATTATTCACAGTAGGTAAGATGGAAACAGTCTAAATATCCATCAGTGGATGAATGGATACAGAAAATGTGGTGTATATATATGTGCAATGGAATATTATTGAGCCAAATAAAAGAAGAAAAGACTGTCATCTGTGACAACATGGATGGACCTGGAGGACATTATGCTAAGTGAAGTAAGCCACATGCAGAAAGACAAATACTGCCTGATCTCACTTATGTGGAATCTAAAGCAGTCACATTCATAGAAGCACAGAGTAGAGTAGTGGATACCAGGGACTTGGAGGAAGAGTAAATGGGGAGATGTTGGTCACTGGGTACAAAGTTTCAGTTATGCAAGATGATAACGTTCTTGCAATGTAATATACAATGATGTGACTATATTATAGTACTTTATTGTTTGCTTAAAATTTGCTAAGAGGGTATCTCTTAAGTGTTCTCGCCATACACACACAAGTGGTAATGAAGGTGATAAATAGGTAATGAGCTTGACGTAATTATCTCACAATGTATATCAAATCGTACACTTAAATACAATTTTTGCCAATTAAAAATATACTTCAGTATACCTATATACTAATTTACCTCAATAAAAGAAAGAATTTCTTGTAGACACCATGTAGTTAGGTCCTATTTTAATCCACTGTGTCAATTTCTGTCTTTATTTGATATGCTTAAACTGCTTACATTTATTATGATTATTGAAATGTTAGGACTTAAGCCTGCCATCTTATAATTTTTGTTCTCTCTGGGTTATTTATTTCTGTGTTCTTTTACTGGCTTCCTATGAGTTCCATGAAAATTTTTTAGAATTTCTTTTTGATATATTTATAGTGTTTTTGAGTATATCTCTGTATAGCTTTTTTAGTGGTGGTTCTTACTATTTACTTATCTGATTCCTGATAGAAGAAGTTTGCTGACTCAAGGTCTAGACTTAAGAAAGAGGAGGAGAATGTTAACTATGCAGATTAAAAGTATATTATGTCAGTAACTGTTACGTTGTGAATAGCACAAAAAATTACGTTGTCTTCTACTATTTAAAACTTAATACATGCTTCAACAAAAAACATCACTCACCTCATTAACAGGTGAGTGAAGTTCTAGCATATATCTTCAACCATGTGTTTTTCCTTTGTCTCACTCTTCAAATGAAATATCATCCAACGTTTGTGTTAGAACTGCATTTATCTATTACTTGCAACCATAGGTTAGCTACAGATAAGAGTTCTATGAAAATCAACACATTCTGTGAGAATCATTTAGTTATGCGGGATACATAACAGAGTATTATAGCTTTTCTTACTTGTGAAATTGTGTGGTACAAATCTTTTATATCCGTAGAGTTTATAATAAACATATGCACCTGTGTGTATATCGATGTACCATATATGAGTGTGTGTGTCTGTGTATTCCCATATACACACATACTTCCCCCTCTACACCAACCGCAAACCAATTGTTAATCATTGATTAGCACACCACAGGCAGTATTACTAGTACCTTGAATTTTTAGAATTAAAGATACCTAGAATTTTAGTGTAATAATTCTGATTCAGCAAACTGAACCGACACAAGCGAGTATTCCACTCATACCTTCCATTTCACAGTAGCATGGTGGTCTGTAACCTGCCAGTGGATGCTGATTACCTTAGCTATAACAGTACAAGTAGGTGTGGTTAGATGCAGTAATTAAATGAATACAAGATTTCTTCTTCTGAGTATAGAGAAATTTTACATTGATAATCACTAAGAGGATGTTCATAATTATTGGGTGAAGGAGGTGAAACTCTTCTGGCTTTCAGATTATAAAAGCACCTCACTTCGATTTCATGTCACATTGACATTGCAAAAAGTAGAAAAGATTATCAATTATTTGGTCCATTGAGGATGGTACAAAATATGTGTGTAATGTCAACATGTTTTAAAGATTTTCTAAAATACTATTTCATAACACAAAGGAGCAGCAAAAAATAGTCTAGTATTTGGGCCCTGATGCTTATAATATATCTATTTGTGAATTCTTATTTAAGGACATTGCTTTAAAATTATTTAAAATTAGACTGTCTTCTCTGATGTATTAGAGACATCTTAATCTCCACTGCAATTCTTAAACAACTGTGCATGTATATAATATCCCCAACTCTTTTTTGGCATGGCTTTATTTCTCTGATCTAGATTTATGTACAATATCTAATTGTAAATTTTTCTTGACTTTCCTCCTTCAGTTTAATGAGTGGTGTTAAGAATAACGTTGGAAGAGGGATCAATGTTGCCTTGGCAAATGGTAAGAATAATTATTTTATTTTATTTTTTACTGTCCACAGTATCTGTTAGTTTATTTATCAAGAGAAACTATTCCATAACCCAATATTCATGTTTTGTAGTTCAGGAACACAGGTCAGTGACAAACTTCCATGGAACTCAACCCAAAGAAATTCTTTACACTCCAAAATCACTTTGCACTCTGAAAGATAGCAGCCTTCTTCATCTCCTCAAAATCTTTCATGGAATCCTAATTTCTGTAGAAATCTGGATATGCCTTCTCTCTTGGTTCGGCCACAGCAAACTTATAGAAAGCTGCAACCCCCAGGACACAGCGAACACTCCAACAATGTGAAATCTCTGGCCTTTGGCCAGGAGGCCTCGCATCTGAGGTTTCATCAAAGCACCGGAAGTCATGGAAGTTATTCTCCTCAACACCAGCCTCAAACCCAGCATCCTTCCTTACTGATACAGAAATGCAAGAATAATTATTTTAGCTTACAGATGTAGTCAGTGGATACTCCTGCAGCCCAAAGTAAAATGCACTTTAATATCAAGGGATTGGGTCAAAAAGTGCTACACTTGACCCTAAAGCCCTCCTTCCACCCTCGTGTCCAAAAGCTGCCTGTAGGAGACTTGGTGTCCAAGTACTATCACATGCTTTCTTTCTCCCGCTTGCTGTGCAGTGTGTAGAGAGCTTGCTGGGAGATTATCAGGGTAAAACCAATCTAACATTAACTTTGATGAATGCTGAGGAGTGTGGAATCTAACAATTTGAAGATAGATTGCCATGATGAGGGTGTGCGAAAGACAGAGGGTGATGGACTAATGGAAGGGGTGGGGAGAGGAATGAAGAGTAAAAATTAGTTGTAACTTTTCAGTATTATCCACATTCATCATGTAAGTTCATTAGTGAAAGTAAGTTCACCAAATCCTGAGCATCTCAAGTATTCTTACAAAATCAAATCTGAAAAATGAACCCACGAAATAAGGCCTAATTGCATGCTTGTCTTTTCCTCCTGGTACAATAACCCTGTAAGGCCGTATGAGATGATTAGTGACCATAACCACCTTACCCAGTTCATAGTATAGGAAAATACTTTTTACTTCTTTCACAACAAAAGATAAGTTTCTGCATTTCTACTTTCTTTAGTTTGTTAGTAAAAGGCCCTATACCTGTTTGTCTAGCTGATAGCAAATATATACATATATATATATTTTAAAAAGGAAATAAGTGAAAAAAATTTAAAAGATGGCTTTAATGGTAGAAAACAGTATCAATTCATCTTTTTTGTAAATTTGATAATTCTTAAATAAGGAAAGTGGTAACACATAAGAGTGAAAAATATTGAACCGAATTTGAGTGGTCTATATAGCCCCTAGTGAACTTCAGTTGCTGCTCCTTGGCTTAAAGATTGAGAAAGTCCAAAATTTTAATTTATCCAAAAATTACTTTTTTAGAAATACATTTCAGATGCACACAGTTCAGATTTTAAGTCTTTTCAAAAGAACTCTTTCTTTGTAAATGAATTCACACCCATCATTGGGTAAGATTGTTTGTCCTATACAGTGTAGAGTATATTTCAATTGCATAATTTGATTTGATTTCCATCTCTTTCAGGAAAAACAGGAGAAGTATTAGACACCAAATATTTTGACATGTGGGGAGGAGGTAAGTGTAAATAACATGTAACTGTTCTGTTGCTAACACTGACTTTTTAAGCCTCTTCAATATAATGCAGCCCATTACTGAGAGAATAATGGTATTTTTGTGTTCACACATTTTCTCTTACTTTTCACTAAATGTCCAGCTGTGTTTAACTAATCAGTCATATTGCATATACTTTGCATTTTTTTTTTTTTTTACTGAAACTATATGTGTAATTAGAAGTAATAATATAAAGATTGAGATTTTAAAAATCCGAATCCTACTTTCTGTAGCACAACTGATTGAAAGCTTTGGCTCCTTTAGGTTTCTGTCTGAAATTTTTAAAACAGAAGAAATAATTTAGATAAGAGCAGAAGCAATTTAAGCATTTTTACTTAAAATTGATTTTTTGCTTATTTTTTAGTCTTCAAAATAAACTGTAACCAGGATGATTATTAAAGTAGATGAATATTTGAGGGAAAGAGTAGAGTGTTCTTTATAGTTAATTGCACTTAGAGTAATTTACGAGTATCCCCCTAATGTGGAAGTTCCTCAAGAAACAGGTGTACTTACCAGAATGCAGAAGAAGGAAATAGAACCTTGAACAAGAACGTGCCCCAAAGACATTTTTTCCTCAGATCTGATGGAAGAACAATACCGATTTATCTTTTGATTCTTTTCTGACTTGTTGGTTTGAGATATATATCAGCATGAGGCTGTCCCTGGCATCTCCTCATTTCCATTTCCTTTATAGATTCCCCAGAAGCCAAGAGCTGTTAGTCTTCTTGAAATTTATGTTAGGTTTTCAAACCATTCAGCTTTTCTCATATTTCTTTAGCTTGTAATGAGATGCTGTTTTTTTGTTTTTTTTTTCTTATGAGATTAGGACTTTTCATAGCTGTCAAAATGGTGTAAACTTAAAATGCTACCATCAATTTTATATTCTCATGGCAAAACTTATTACAGGAAACCCCCTTCCAAAACCTTTGTTGAAGATCTGAAATATCATCACAGTAGATGGTAGATTAATTACTGCCAAAAAGACTCTTCAAGTGAAGAAATAGATGCAGTTTACTTCCATCTTTGCATTTAAAAGGAAGTGATTTGTTAGCTGCTCTGTTAACATTTTCTCAGAATTGAAAATGCCATTATTGTAAAAAGAATGCAGTTAGAGGCCATCTTTGGAATCTGGTATAGAAAGAAACTGAGTAAATTTGAAGTGTCCCAGTTCTGAAGTAGTGGTAGATTTGGGGACTGCACAGAGACCTGATATTGGAAAGTTCAAGATATAAAATGATTGGTATTACCTGATCTACCTCTGACCAGTTTGTAGTCACCTAAATGATTTAAGTTTTTGTGAATCTTGGTGCACTAGACAAAGCAGGTAAAGACTGTATTATTTGCCATAACTAGGTACAGCCTTATTCCTCTTGCAAGTCTATAGTAATTAGATATGTTCAGAGGATCACTTAAATCAAGGGTGTGTGTGTGTGTGTGTGTGTGTGCGTGCGTGTGCGTGCGCGCATGCGTGCGTGCGTGTACGTATTTGGTTTTTTAAGAAATAACAGAGCTTTTTATGATTAGATAAAAGCTTTGTGCCCTCCTTTCAGATAAGTACCCATACAATTTTACATGTACTCAGGGAATCCCAGAGCCTTTCTTCTGTCTTCCCCCGAAGTTTCTTCCTTTAAATTAGAAGTCATGCTTTAATATGACTTTGCTATGGTTTTTTCATTTAGCCCCTGGAATGTCAGCACAAAAGACACATAAGATGAATCAGGATTGGGAAATTCTAAGTTGATGGTGGGATCCTGTTAAGGCACAAGGTTCATTTTTAACTTGTTCATAAGACTTATTTACCTTTTGGTTATTCTATATTTGAAATTATTGATTTAAAATACTTCATGTTTTAGTTTATTAACTTTAAGGAGATTATCTTGATGACTACTTAGTCACTGAAAAAAACCAGAAAACCATCAATCCTTTCTTTTTCTTCAGATGTGGCCCCATTTATTGAGTTTCTGAAGTCCATACAAGACGGAACAATAGTCTTGATGGGAACATATGATGATGGAGCAACCAAGTATGTAAACTTAAAAATTTATACAATTTTTGGAGCTATAATTAATTATAAAAGCAATACATTTTCAATGAAAAAAACACATAAGGCAGAGCAAAGTACTTAAATTCCAGATAAACACTATTAACATAGTTTTACTTTGCTTTCTTCTTTTCTCTGTATTTATCATGCATATATGGTCCTAAAGTTAGAACTACATAGCACCTGAAGTTTGTTATACTCTCTTATATCCTATTTTTAGCAACCTTAAATTGTTTTCTCTAACATGAAGATTCTTCAGTAGCGTTTTCCATGGCCCCGCAAGAGTTGATCACATGGCCCACCTTTATTTAAAAGTTCCCTATTATTGCCAACATTTTTGTATTATAAATAACATTTTGATAAACATCCTTTTATGTAAATGTTTTTGCATCTTTGATTACGTCCTTAGGGTAAGTTCCTAGAAGTGGCGTTGACTGTGAAAGAATAAGTGTGATATACTTCTCATAATGTTTAGTGCACTGTAAACTTTTATAACTTTTTTCTTAAAAGTGTACATGTTGTAAAACTTTGAAAGTACAGAAAAGCACAAGGAAAACAAGATACAGTTTGTCTACTCAGTGATAACCATTGATAATTTAGTTTCCATCTCCAGTTTCCTTAATACACGTATTTTCTTCATCTTAATCATTTGGAATGCTAGCATTTATAGCATACCTTTTTATTTATTTATGAAGTGAATATTTTCCCATAACATTAAATGGTTTTCATAACAAAATTATTCATGTCTGCCTAGTATAGTTCTTAAACATGTGTCATGATTTAAAATTTATTTAATAAAATACCGACTGCTGGACCCTCAGGCTATTTCCAAGTTTTCACATTTAGCAAAAACGTACTATCTTAAACATTTTTGAGCAATCATCTCTATTTCTTTAAGACAGATTTTTTTTTTTGAGGTAAGGTATTGAATCAAAGGACGTTTATGTGTTTTAAAAATGATTTTTTTAAGTTTGTACCAATTTTACATGTCTCTTATAAGCTTCAGGACACTATTAATTTTTTTAAAAGTTACCAATTCTGAAAGTTCTAGAAAAGGATTTTGTTAATGTTCCCTTCTTTGGTCATTGTTGAGATTACATTTTTTTCACAAGTGTTTTTATCTCTTTCTCTGGAATTGTCCTTTGACCATTTTGGTTGACTCATATTGATTCGTAAGGGCCATTGGTATGTTAAGGACATTAACCATTTTGCATGTTAAATACATTACCTTGCTTTTATTTTTGTTAATTTATGGTGGTTTTTCACATTAAAGGGTTTAAACTAACTTATTTAGTCAAGTGTATGGATTTTTCACTTTAGTTTCTTCTACTTTCATACTTGAAGTATTTTCCTATCTCCAAATTAAATATTTAGTAGATTTTCTTCTTCCAGCAACTTCACTGTTTTCATGTATTTTATTTATTAAAAATGTTTATTTTGAGAGCACATGCATGTGTGTCAGTAAGGGAGGGTGAAAGAGAGAGAATGAGAATCCCAAGCAGGCTCTGTGCTGTTACAGAGCCCAACATGGGGCTCAATCCCATGACCTATGCGGGGATCAAGAGTCAGACGCTTAACTGAGCCACCCAGACTCCCCTATTTTCATGTAATTTTAAAATATACATCTGTTATTTCCCAGTGTCTTATAATGCCTATTTTCATGAAGATTTGATTTCGTTTTTAGGAGTTTTTTCATCTATTTCTTCCTGCCCTTGTAAGACACTATTATAGCTTTTTGAATAACTATTTTATAAAAATTAACTGTACTTAATACCTTCCCGGGGTGGTTAAGACACCTTTAATAGTGTTTCTCAAATTCCTTCTGTGATATTTTATCCAGATGAAAAGTATAGTACTTTTATCAGGAATAAAAAACATCCCTTACAGATTTTAATGGAAAAGGCTATAAAACTAAACTGTAAGTTCCACAAAGGAATATGGCATGTCTATTTATTGATTTTTTTTTTTTTGTACATGCATTTAATGTGTAATAACATTATTGCCGATTTGCACTAAGAAAACAGTGCTACTTTGTGAATGTTTTAAAGTGGAAGTATTTTCTTTGACTGCTTTTTATCTGAGTCAGCTAAGGAGGTGTTAAATCCATAGATGGAAGGTTAAATAAAACTGACATATGCATCCACTGCCATTTAGCTAGATAGAACTAAAACAGAATATAATTAGTTTTTCTTTATGAAAAAACAAGTAACTTGCTATTTGCTTTTGCTGATAGAGTAAAGTATTATTTAATTTGTATAATTTAAGGTTTTAAACATTTTAAAAACCTTGCTTTCCTGAATAGATACACATGACCTCTCTTTTTCATCATGCTATTTCATAATTATACCCGGCTACTTCAGACCTGTTTCCCTGCTTCTAATAAATTGTGGTGATACCTAAGAACTAAGACAGGATGATGTTTCTTCTTTAACTGCTATTTATTGGGGCCCATCATATATACCAAAAGCAGACTCAGAAGACATTCAACCTGTAAAGCAAAAGTAGAAATCTAAATTTTGATGTCTTGGAGCACCTGGATGATTCAGTCAGTTAAGTGGTCTGACTTCAGCTCAGGTCATGATCTCATGCCTCGTGAGTTTGAGCCTGACATCTGGCTTCAGATCCTCTGTCACCCTTTCTCTCTCTGGCCCTCCCCTGCCCATGTGTGCTCTCTCAGAAACAAACTTAAAAAAAAAAAGTTGTGATGCCTTTACACTTAGCCAATATGGGATTCAACTTCTGTATATTTAAATGAATTCAGTTGTCTGCATTTTCAGTTTGGGCACATGAATTTGTATTTTGAATATTTCCTTCTTCTAAACACCAGTGAAATAAATTGTAAGTATCGTGTCCTTTATACAAAAGTGGACAGTCTTTAGAAATGGCCATCTGCCTCTATTAAATGTAACAGAATATAAACATACACCTTGGCAGGTATCTGTGGAACATTGGAGATGATTCATCAGCTGTGCTATACCAGTCTTCTCTGGGAATAGAAGCTATGCTTCAACCAATGTGTTAAGGGCTTTTCTTTCCATAGGCTTCTGGATTTTACTTCATAAGGAATGGTCTGTTTTCCTGCTTATACCCGATACCAAAAGAGTTTAGAATTTGAAATGGATGTGCCTGCCCTCTCCAAGACTGGGAGTTGGTATCGGTTCTCCATAGTGCTCCTGCCTGACTCCAGTTCCTCCTGTCCGCAGTGAGCTCCTTGGCTGTACTGTGAACTTCTGTCCATCACAGCACTTCCCAGAGTGTGTTCTAAACTTGTAATGGTCAAATAAGTTTGGGGGATGGCACCTTGCGTTTTGCCTCTTTTGGGGATTTACAATGCAAGGTCCTGACGTTTGCCCCTAAGGAAACCTCTTTACTTTTGTTCAGCCCAGTATTTCTTGATTTTAAACAAGGAAGCCCGTTTTAAAAACAGAACAGAAAAAAAAAACCTGTATTTAAGAAAACTTGCGTTTTGGAGAGTACAGATCTCCAGTGATGCCTGCTTCCCCCCCACCACACTGACCCTTCTAAAATTAGTTATCTGTTGCTTTAATGAAGAACTGAGCAAGCTAAGTTTTGCCATGGTAGCCCTCCTTTTGGAGACAATGCTCTATGACATGTGAACTTGCTGGCTAAGTGAAAGGTTTAAGTGTGGGTGTCCTGAAGTAAGAGATCTTAAGTCATTTGACACAGCATCCAAGCCATGGGCGGCGGAGAGGGGGCATTCCTGTGGAATTTGTCTACAAATACGTCTGCTGAACTGGTCGCCTCTGAAGGGGCCAGTATCTCGTCATCGCTTTATCTGAAACCAAACAGAGCAAAAAAACTATTCTTCAGTAGACGTTATGTTCTCAGGATTGGTCTCCCTCTAAATCCCACCTGGTAGTCTTAGCTTGGGTAAATGGAACAATAAGTATGTTCCCCAAACCATTTGATACTTCACATGTTTGAAACTAATTAGCATTTCTCTTTCATTTTTCCATTTTCCTGCTCTGTACACAGGACTCTTTGTCACCTTTCATCATGTTAAGTTTCTGGGTTGGATTACCCTCCTGGCTGCGTTTTTTGGGCATCAGCTCTCTGGTTGATTATCAGCGCTCTTAAAATGAGTGCCCCAGATCAAACACAGGGCTCCAGATGTGGTCTGGCCAGTGCAGGGTGCAGGGAGATGCTAGCTTTTACCATTCTGGAGATTACATTTCTTTGAATATTCATCCCGACTAGTATTGTATTAGTTTTCTTTAAATGGTCACATCACATTTTTGGCTCATGAATTTTTGGTTAAGTTAAATTCTCAGATCATTTCATTTGATCTCAGACCTTTTTTTTTTTTAAAACCACTGCCAAGTCAGGTCTTTCTCCCCATTCAGGACTTGGTTTTGTTTAATCTAAGTGAAGGACTTCATTTATCCTTGTTATCCTTGTTAAATTAAATTTTGCTGATTTTAGCCCATTAGGTCATGATTCCAACATTTGTCCTATGAGATTTCCATGATCCAGGCTTTGTAGTCTTTCCAAAGTTGTTCTTGTGTCTAAATTGAAGTCATTGATAAAACTGTTTGCCAAGGGCAGTGTGCCCCCCTCCAAAGGGCCTCCTCCAAGGGGTTCATCTATTTATCAACTACAGAAACTATTTTTAAACAGCTGCCAGTGTACCCTAATAAGCATATCATCCAGCTGCTGCTTCATTATTTTATTCATAGAGGCTATTTTCTAAGACTCTCAGATGCTCACTTGAAACTCATGAACTGTGCTAATTACAGTAGCCTGATCCACCACTCAAAAACCTCTTTACGTGCTGAATACCTGAGATGACACTAACTTGATTAATTTATTTCTCTCACCTCCTTACTACCCCGTCATTCCTCATCTCTCTCTCCCCCCCCTTCTCTCTCTCTCTCTCTCTCTTTTTTCTTTTTTTTTTAATGTTCACAGGATCTCCTTGCTGTAATCCATTCTAGAATTCGCTAAGAATTGGAAGTGGTTCTCTTGAACCATTGTTTCTAAAAATTCCCTCACCTTTTTTGAAGAGTGGAATAACTTTTAATGACCTAGCATCTTCATTTTCCATAGTGTTCCTAAAATAATGGATGCTGCCTTAAAGATTATATTAATAAGTTCCTCGGAATGTAACTGTGTGACGTGTGTGGGCCTGGAGGCTTCACTTTACTTGAAAGCACTTATATAGACATTCCTGACCACTCTTCCCTTTTTATGTTGAGCAGAGTGTTTGCCTCCCCGGAAAGGGCAGGCAAGCTTTGATCTCGATATTATATCGTTCTTGTGAAACAGGGGGTCACTTAGTTGTTTGCACTTAGTAGCAAAAGTTCTTTCTGTGGCTTCTTACTGTTTTATGAGTCTCATCTTATTCTGGGCACTCACTACACGTCTTCCTGGTAGTAGTATTCGAAGTGTTGCCATCAGTAATATGATCTGCCCTACATTTTTGGATGCTTTCTGAGTTTGAGCCCATCAGAGAACACTCCTATAGCAGCACTAATTTAGAACCTATCCTCCTCTTTTCTGAGATTATTAGCAATTATATAGTGAAAATTATTGGGGGTTTTGGTTTGTTTTTTAAGGGTCCTTTTCTCACATAAGAGCTTCTAATCTGAACTTTATATAATGTGCTCTCTTTAAAGTCTAGGCTTCAGGGTCACCTGTGCCTATATAGCGTTGCTTATTCTTCAGTCTTTGCAGGTAGGATGGTGATTTTCTTCCAAAGTTCTTGACACCTACATTTCTGCTTCCCAAGTGGCTCTTCTCTGTTAGTCAGCATTGAGCCCAGAACATTAATTCTCCATGTTGCTTTCTGTGCTTTTCAAGACAAGGAGTATTAGCCTGTTGGGATGGTGTGGCTCTGGGGCTCGCAGCGGCTCCTCTTCCCCCAGGAAGATGGAGGCAGATCTCTGAGCCGCCTGCCCTGCGGTCTCCACTTCCTGTGCTTAACTTCTGCTTGCCTCTGTGCAACTGTAGCATCTCTTCTAGGAGAAATTGATCTCTGTCTCCATCTGCTTTCTTGTTTGTCACAGAATAATTTTTCATTCATTTTAAAGAAAATTCTTAACCAAAATAATTTAGTCCATGAAATTTTTCACATCTCAGCTAGTTAAGACCATTAGTAGAGATTAATACATATGTAACAAACTCACGGTGGTCTTATTATAAAATAAAAGCTTATATTCTTAAAATTTATCCTATGTATATATTGGTTACACTGGCTTTTAATGAAGTGGGAGGGGCGCCTGAGTGGCTCAGTCAGTTAAGCAGCTGACTTCAGCTCAGGTCATGATCTTCTAGTCTGTGGGTTCAGGCCCCACGTCGGGCTCTGTGCTGACAGCTCAGCCTGTAACCTGCTTCAGATTCTGTGTCTCCCTCTCTCTGCTCCTCTGCTCCTGCTCTGTCTCTCTGTCTCTCTCAAAAAAAAAAAAAGTTTTAGAAATAAAGAAATGGGACATTTTGGTACCTAATGTTTATTGAATCAAGTGCTGAGAATATTGGTTATGGTGCATGATTTTAAACTTCTTTTTGAAACATGAAATCCTCTTTTATTTAAATAAAAGATGTTGGAAAGGAATAGTGAAATCCTCCAAATTCTACATAGGTGGAGCAGTTTTGGAAATTACTGAGAAGCTTACCTTGTTCTAAAACTATAGTAGATATACCCTGGGCATGTGGCGGAGAACCTGAGACCGCCCCCAGGTTTGAGGATTTGCTAGGACTCTTAGGGCTCAGCATGTGGTCCTGCTCCCCCCACGACTCTGTTACAGCCAAAGGATACAAAGCAGAATCAGCAAAAAGGGGAAATGTGCACAGAGCAAAGTCTGGTGGGAACCAGGCTCACGTTCCAAGAGGGCTCCCAGTGGAGCCACACAGGACAGGCCTGATTCCTCCGGCACCAAACGGTGACCACGCTGTGAAATGCTGTCTCGCAGGAAAGCTTACTAAGGACCCAGTGCCCAGGGATTTCACTGGCTGCTGGTCACATAGACACCCTCTGCCTAACACATCCCCAAATTCCAGACTCCCAGACAGAACGTAGGCGTTGAGCATAAACGGCACTGCTGGTGCAGTACAGGCTCTGTGACCCATACGGATCAGTTCTGGGAATGGTGGGAGCCCTCCCCGCATCCAAGCTGCCAGCCGCCAGCCGGGGCCAGCCGTCGTGGGCCAGCTCTGTTGCCCTCGTCCGCACAGGACCCCAGCGTGTTCTCAGGGCAGAGGGAGTAAAGAGATGAACAGAGGGAGTCAAAGCGATTTTCGAGTTGCATCTAGATGTCTGGCTAAAGGCTTAGTTTATTCATGCACATCAAAATGACCAGTTCTGAAATTCAGAAGACGTAAAAATGACTGCCCTTCAATATATTTCTTAATTGATATAAAATTCATACATGAGGAAGATTTTATTCATACTTTTAGCAGGGAGCCAGGCCTGCAGTCGGAGAAACCACCGACTTTGCAAGCAGTTTTTGCGTATTAAGCAGTCCCTTGGCATTTGTGAACCTCACCTTCAGCTATTTAGGAGCAACCCCAAAGCCCATGAGGTACCAATTGGTAATTTTTCTGAGACATAAACGTGAATCAAATCCCAAATCCTTGGGGCGCCTGGGTGGCTCAAGTCAGTTAAGTGTCCAACTCAGCTCGGGTCATGATCTCCCAGTTTGTGAGTTCAAATATCGGCTCTGTGCTGACAGATCAGAGCCTGGAGCCTGTTTCAGATTCTGTATCTTCTCTCTCTCTCTCTCTCTCTCTCTCTCCCCCCCACCCCCGCTCCCCTCTCCC
>NW_027531893.1:2861103-2886087 GCF_008692635.1 Crocuta crocuta
CCCTCCCCTCTCTCTGCCCTTCCCCATTTATGTGTGTTCGCTCTTGCACTCTCTCCCCTTCCCTTCCTCGCCGAAAAATAAATTAACACACAAAAAACCCTGCAAAGCCTCTATAAGCGGTCAGTCGTAACTAAGCTGCCTTGTGAGCCTACTCTCTGCGTTTTAATATTATTTATTCTTATTATTGCAGCACGACTCACCTGCTAGTGCTGGTGATGCAAGTAAAATGTTCTGGGAAGGTAGCCAGAGAACAGAATGTTTGGTTAAACTGAAGAGTAGAATTTGACAGTCTTCCAGATGCATGACATCCTAACACCATTTGGAAACAAGTAAACAGGGTTCGGGCAAGCACTCAGAGAGTGTCCCTGTAATACACAGGTTGCCCAGTAAGCGAGCAAGCAAATGAAAAGTGATGGCTAATTCACGTAAAGATGGGCACAGGAAAACATGGCCGCGGACTTCGGGGAGAAAGCCGGAGGCATGTACACCTGATTCTCTGGAGGTCTCAAAATCTTCAGAGAGGAACGAGACTTCAGTGTTTCTTTTGTACAGGCATTTCATTTGTTTTTGTTTTCACCAGGTTGCAAGGGCATCACTTTATATAGATTTGAGTCTGAAAGTTTAAATATTCTGGGCCATAGCTGATTTTCTCAGTGATTCTACTGAACTTCCTTCAAGAAGACAGCAGTGCCCAGGCGGTAGTTAAAAATAGCTCCACTACTGGATATTCACCCCCAAAATACAAAAGCATTAATTCAAGAGATACGTGCACCCCTGTGTCTATTGTGGCATTATTTACAATAACCAAGATATGGGAGCAGCCCAGTGTCCATCAATAGATGGATGGATAAAGAAGGTGTGGTATATATGCACGTATGCACAGGCACACATGTGCACACATGCACAATGGAATACTACTCAGCCATAAAGAATAAAATCGTGCCATTTGGAGCAACATGGATGGAGCTACAGCGTATAATGCTAAGAGAAACAAGTCACAAATACCATATGATCTCTTTCATTCATGTAGAATTTAAGAAACAAGCAAAGGAAAAAGAGACAAACCAAGAAACAGCCTCTTAGCTATAGAGAACAAACTGATGGTTGCCAGAGGGGAGGTGGGTGGGGGGATGGGTGAAATAGGTGATGGGGAGTAAGGAGGGCACTTGTCCTGTAGGAGCACCAGGTAATTTATGGACGTGTTGAATCACTATATTGTACACCTGAAACTAATACAACACTGTATGTTAACTACAGTGGAGTTAAAATAAAAATGAAAACACAACCCAGCTCCATTGTCTATGGATGTGATTTTCATAAATTGTGGAAGTCTAATATATATGCAGTTCTTTCTTGTTTTATGAAGTTTTTTTTAAACAAATTTTGTTCATTGTCACGTTAGTTAAATGAGAACTCTGTTACCCAGTGTTTCTTTCATTAGTACCCTAGGAGAGCTGACTGATATTAACATGAGATGTTTCAGAGAACACTGTCAGATAAATAAGTACCTTCCTCACTGACCCTTGTGCTATTTGCAGATATAAAACTTACCTTGCCTCAGATTTTAGCAGAACAGGCCTCTGTAAATGACCTAGAAGTAGCATCTTTTGGGAGACGTATAGGACTATCAAGTACCTGCACAGGTGGCCCTTAGCTATCTTTTGTTCCTTTATTGTTGTTTTTGTTTTTTTTTAAGCTCTACAGCTAGGGTGCATCTACTGAATTTCTTCCTTTTTGTGAGACAGAGGAGACCGAGAATACTCAGCAATAGGATGATAACCTACATAACATTTATTAATGCTGTCTTTCAGTTAGCTGTTTCCCTACCAGTTAACTTTGCCCGTGCCCTTCCTCATTGGCAGGTACTTAACTGCTCTGTGGTTAATATTCATTTTTATTAAGTAACCGCTCAGCAGTTATTACTGAAGCACAGTTTATATATTTATTCTCAAGGTTCATTTTCTTTTAAATAAAACACAGTATTTGAAACACCTAGATTTCTGTCAGCATTTACCTTTTTTCAAATGCAATTTACAAAGCAATTAGTGGAAATTCAAAGTGATTTCTAGTTTTACAAAGATACTGCTTGCTTAAGACCTTGTATTAACCTAGGTAGGCAAGTGCTAACTGCAGTATCCCTTATTTACTTGGTGGATATAGATGAAAGTGAATTATTGTAAAAATAAAGACATCTAAAAGGTATTTCTTAATAGAATAAGCTTGAAATTAATTGCTTGATTTCATGTCTTTTGTCACTAAAGAACTCAAATAGTAGGAATGTTTCTCTGAAGAAAAATTTTTTAAGTTTATTTGAGAGAGACAGAGACAGCACAAGTAGGTAAGGGGCAGAGAGAGACAGGGAGAGAGAATCGTAAGCAGGCTGCATGCTCCCAGCACAGAGCCTGATGCAGGGCTCGAACTCCTGAAACCGTGAGATTATGACCTGAGCCAAAACCAAAACCAAGAGTTGGATGCTTAACCTATCAGGCCACCCAGACGCTCCTGAAAAAAATTCTTTATTCTTTTTTATGTTCTCATTTAAGCTGATACTTTCTCAATTTATCTCATGTTATATGTTAATATAATAATATAGGGTACTGTGTTTATTGTATTATTCTTTTTCTTCCTCTTTAAGACTCAATGATGAGGCACGGCGGCTCATTGCTGAACTGGGGAGCACATCTATTACTAATCTTGGTTTTAGAGACAACTGGGTCTTCTGTGGTGGGAAAGGCATCAAGACGAAAAGCCCCTTTGAACAGGTTAGTGTCTTAGATTTTCAAAATTAATGGACAAAAGTAAGTGTGAAACTATGCAATGCATATGCCTATCCCAGTTATTTGAAACTTAAACAAAGCAGCCATTAAATATTTTCATATATTTTTCATAAGCTCTTGGTAATCAATTATATGAAATAACCATGGCACTGTTTTAAAATCCAAATTTTTAAATAGTCCTACTCTACATGGAAATTTTTTTCCTATATGACAGTGCATTGGCATGTCAGTGCTTTTATCAGGACCATTAGGAAGCGTCGACTACTAAGGATTTTAATCGAGCTTTTGACACTATAACCAGTTAAGTTTAGAAATACATTAGAACTTAGAAGAATGTAAACTTCACTTTTTAACTAACAGACAATCCTTTTGATAACTTCTTTCGTTTGTTTTTTTTTTATTTTTTTCTTAATGTTTTTTATTTATTTCTGAGAGAGAGAGAGACAGCATGAGCAGGGGAGGGTCAGATAGAGAGGGAGGTACAGAATCTGAAACAGGCTCCAGGCTCTGAGCTGTCANGGATTTTAATCGAGCTTTTGACACTATAACCAGTTAAGTTTAGAAATACATTAGAACTTAGAAGAATGTAAACTTCACTTTTTGACTAACAGACAATCCTTTAGAAAACTTTTTTCGTTTTTTTTTTTTTTTTTAATTTTTTTCTTAATGTTTTTTATTTATTTCTGAGAGAGAGAGAGACAGCATGAGCAGGGGAGGGTCAGATAGAGAGGGAGGTACAGAATCTGAAACAGGCTCCAGGCTCTGAGCTGTCAGCACAGAGCCCGATGCGGGGCTCGAACCCACTAACCGCGAGATCATGACCTGAGCCGAAGTTGACGCTCAACCGACTAAGCCACCCAGGCGCCCCTCCTTTAGAAAACTTCTGCAGTGTTTTGTCCTTTCGGCCATTTGAAGGGCTGCCAGACCCCAGGGGCGGCTCATTGACGGTGTGGCACAGCAGTTGGCCATGCACTCGTCATTGACATGAGTGTCACTGAAATGAGTGCACTAAAGCACGTTACTGTAAAGCCATTCATACAGCTTCTTAAACCTGCATCTGCTTGTATTCCAACAGCACATCAAGAACAATAAGGACACAAACAAATATGAAGGATGGCCCGAAGTGGTCGAGATGGAAGGATGCATCCCCCAGAAGCAAGACTGAGGCAGAGGAAGTTGAAGGAGACGCACTTTGACCATTAATGATGGAGCTGTGACAGAGAAGCTATGTGTAAATACTTTAAGAGCATGCAGCCATCTAGGTGTGTGCATGAGCATTATCTCTTTTGATATCAGGATTATTTATTGCTAACGTAAATAGATGCCTTTGTAAATAGTCATCATAATGAGCAAATCACTGCACCATTTCTAAGCACATTTCCATAATAATAGTACAGGGGTTAGACTGCTACAGTAATGACATCTTTTAATTCTACAAGCATACCCAGTGGATAACTGAACCGATTGTGAAAAATATATTGATATATATACTGGTTGCTGTGAAAACCTATCATGGAACAATATGGATTTTAGGGAGGAAACTTTGTTTTCTTTTATATACATATCTATATCTATATATTTTGCTTTTTAATGATAGTATCTTTTAAATTAAAAAGATATTTGGCTAGTTGTGTGTGTAATGTTACTTTACAGTCTGACTCTCTGCTTTACCTTTTTTCTTAGTCTTTCTCTTCCCAAAAAAACCTAGAAATAAAGTGATAATGAAAAGCTGTTTCAGATATATGAAAAGCACATGCAAAAAAAATTTTTTTTAATATATACAGTAAAAATGTACATCTGGAAATGTAGATGGTATCCAGGACTGTAGTTTGCTGAGCTTCGTGTTAGCAGTGTGAGTAACCACCTCGCAGAAGCTGCTTAGAGCGAGACTGGGGGAAACAGCCCCACGGAGCTGGGGAAGCTGGCCATGTCCCTTGCCCATCCCAGCTAGGCGGTACAGGGCAGCTGGGTGGTGTCATTGAGAGTACCGCCGGCATAGATTTCCTTATTGAACTGTTGTCAGCATTGACCAAGTAGTTTGGAAAGAGGCCTGCTTTAATATCACAATTATTTTGATGATCAGCCAAGAAATATAATTCTGTATTTACTTCATCTAACTTCATAGTAGCAATTTATGTCTGAAGATATAGGGACTTAGAAAAGTCCTAATTAACTGAGTGGAGTGATACCATTGAAAAATAATTTTATTTGATCCCAGATGACTTCATACTCCATTCTCCATAAAATTTTGTTAACTTGAGATGTTCACTAAATGACTCAAGGTGTGTGTGCGTATATATATATATGTACATACCTATGTATGCACATATATATACATATATATACGTGCGTACACATATACACATAGTCATACTTTTAGGGTGTTAAATACATATTATGCATGAAGTAAACTGGAACATAAATTAATGATCAAACTGCTATTCACAGTAAAAGGCAACACTTAAATTTTGAATATAAATTTTAGATGACTTGTATAAAAAAAACTAAAGGCAGTATTTTTATTTTGCCGTAAACCAACTTGGAAGCTATTCAGCTCTTTCTTAAATAATAATGAGCTTTGGGGTATTGGTTCTTCTCAAACTGAATGTAATTCAAGAATAAATGCACCTTATACATTTAAAGAATTTTTGTAAATTTTTCAGATTTCTGGTGCTCATATGCTAAATCACGTCAGCATGTATATTTTGACATTTAAAATACTTCCCTAGATTATGTAAATTAAAAAGAATAGCTATTTTCTAGTTCCAGGAATGGTGAATTGATGTTGTATTTTCGCATTTTTTTTTAAATAATGGAAATACTCTCGGTTTCGCATTGTGAATTGTTTTGTTGTATTATCTGGCCACGTAACGTACCTACAGAGCTTCACAGTAATGTTTGTCAAGCATTTATTGTACTGCTCAGCGTGGAACATCTAAGACATTCCTGTGCTTGAACACACTGATTGATATCCTCAGGACCTGTGTATACAATTCAAGTGTCCAGATGGCAAGACTCCCTTTCAAGGTGAAAAGTGTGAAGTGACAGCTTTGCGAAGTTGTACAGAATGTCACAAGGAGGGACAAAGATCGGTTCTGTGGCAGCGTCGGTGCAGTTCGCTTTCGTTTCACTTCTCTCCTGTATAGATGGTGCCAACATTGGAAGCAATAATTTTCCCACACTTTATTTTCAGATATCTTGTAAAAGTCTGCATTGTAAATGTAACAACGTTCATTTCATGTTAAGAATTTTCTTTATTAAAGTCAGAAATTTGGCATTGACATTTTGGTATATTACATGGTGTATAAGGACTTTGGGATGCATATTTTTTATTTGAAATCACAAATCTTTTTTTCCGGAACAAGTGTATTATAGTATGCCTATTAAAATTAAGCGGAGGCAATAGGAAAATAATAATGATATTGGGGAATTAAAGGAAAATTCAGCCAGAGTCTTTATATTCCTGACTTTAAGTTGATTAAAGTTTATCATTGTTCTGTCTACATTTTGTATTTGTTTCAAAAATGAATCAACTAATATCTTATTATGCCAGATGAAACTCAAAGCATTTAGCCTGTATTGCACTTTGTACTTCAACAGTTTTTACAAATTCTAATTTGAACCTCTCCCCAAAAGAGATGATAGTTCAATTCAGTTGACATACCCCGTTATTGACTGAAGGAATGAGAAATGTGCTGTGTTCAGTTGGAATATTAAGAGTAGAAATGCGTGTAGAATACTTTTTTAAATGAATAGGGAAAAAGTTTTCCTGCTTACCTTCTTCCATGAGGCCTTAAGTACATGTAAATTAACAGTTACAGAGTAACATGCCAGATTTTACCTTTACTTTTAAAAAAATGTTTAAGAGAGAGAGCGTGCACAGGAAGCAGGGGAGGGGCAGAGAGAGGCAGAGAGAATCCCAAGGAGGCTCTGAGCTGACAGCAGTGAGCCTTACGCAGGGCTTGAGCGCACAAAGAGATTATGACTTGAGCCAAAGTCAGACGCTCAACCAACTGACCCACCCAGGTGCCCCAGATTTTACCTTTCCTAAAGCACCCCTCAGAATTTTGCTGCCTCTTACCAGCTTGGTTTTTCTGTCACATACTTGGTTTTTGATTGTCGCATGCCAATAGCTAGTTAATCCCATTCCCTTCAAAGCTCCCTTAGTCTCACTACTGTCCTGCCTCTGGTCTCTCCTCCCCACACCCTCTTGAGGTTCCTGTCCAATCAAGGCTAGCTAGAGCAAAAAGCTGGCCGGCCTGGCTTGGGAGTCGCAGTCTTGCTAGGCAGCTTGAAGGAGCATTGGGAAAGCCATCCGGGACCCTACGACACTTCCTCCACAGAACCTTCCTGCAATCCGGTGAGGGTGCAGACAAACTGGAGGGCAGCTATATTGAGGAAATGCTTTCAACACTAGAATATCTCTTTAGAAAGGAAAAGGGACTGGCTGATCCTTCAGTTAGAGACAGAAGAAAGGCTTCCCTTGGCTTTCTTCCATGGGCAGTTTGTAAGCAAACTTAAGACGAAGATCATCTTCCCGGTATGGCTAGTTGACCGGTACATCTTGCCGCCATTACTAAAATTGTTTAGGGTCACCTGGCTAACTCATTCACTAGAGCATGCAGCTCTTGATCTGGGGGTCTGTGAGCTGGAGCCCCACATTGGGCATAGAGATTACTTAGAAAACAAAACTCCCTGTTCAGCTCTGCATAAAGTATGCCCATCACTAGAGCGCACTGAACTCTGAAAGAAGTTGAGACAAATTGGTAAAAGGAGGGGCGCCTGGATAGCTCGGTTGAGTGTCAGACTTAGGCTCAGGTCATGATCTCAAGGTTGGTGAGTTTGAGCCCCATGTCAGGCTCTGTGCTGACAGCTCAAAGCCTGGAACCTGCTTCAGATGCTGTATCTCCCTCTCCCTCTGCCCCTCCCCTGCTTGAACTCTGTCTCTCAAAAAATAAAGGTTAAAAAAAATTTTTTAATTGGTAAAAGATAGTCCTATATTTGGAAAAAATGATTTATGAAACTGTAATCTCATAATGTTTCATGTAATCAGCCCATATTTATTTCGCTCAATCACCAGAGAGATAAGGGGCCCAAAACCTTAAGGAATGAATTCTGTAATAGGGTGTAGCATACTGGTGGAGAGTACAGACTTGCTGACTACATGAGGAACTTGAGAAAGTCATATTCTCACTACCGTGAGGTAGGGATAGTACCACGTGTTTGTGGTGCCTGCCCCGGTGCCTGGTACACACGAAACTGCTGGCACCCTCTTGCACACCAGCATTGCTTCTTGCTGTGGCCTGTGGACATTCTTTCCCACTAGCAAGGGTCGCCTGGGCCAGAGAGGAATGTCTTGAATGGATTTTGAAACTTTTTTTTTTTTACTTTCTGATACCAACTTTTTCCTTACAATAGTGAACTCATTATTTGAACTTTATACATTTGACTTGGGAACACTTTTTCTGCAATGCCTTATGCCTTCATGTGCTGTCCTGCTGCTTGGATCTGGCATCCTCGGATGGACACGCTTTCAGTACGGGGGCTGCTGAATTCCCTGCCAAGCCATCTTAGCCTCAGGGTCACCAGCGGAATGGCGAATGGAACTGCCCTGTTTTCTGCAGGCAGATCACTCGAAGCTGAGGAGAGGACAGGCCCACCTCTGGAAATCAGGTTTTAGCGAAGAGCCCAGTCTCAGTCTGAGAAGTTCTCCCATCCTAAAACTTGATGTGAATATTTTGGTTTATTTTATCACTTACAGATGTTCATTTGAACATAGAAATCTTTTCAATTATTTTAAGTTTCAGCTTCCAAAAATGTTTAGCTTCTGCATACCCACGTGTTCCGGGAGCCGGACTGGAGAAGTGCTGTGCGCAGTGTTGGACCAGAACAGAAAGGAGCCCTGAGGAAAAGGTCTTGCAAGTCCGAGCTCTGAACAGAGGCGAGATTTAGAAGCAAATGATGCTGAGAGCTGTAGTTAGAAGTATGTTTTTCAGTTGATGGGGAAGGCGGTGGTGCCTGAGAGTTGAGGTTCTCAGAGGTAGGTGAGGTGGGAGAGTCAGCGGGTGAGAATTTCCCGAGGTCTGAGGAGCAAGCTCCGGGCCCTGGTGCCTCTCCCCAGGGGAATGCAGACAGCCCTCGCTGGCTTTCCGTTCTCGCTGAGGGAGAGGACCCAAGGTTTAACATCAGTAAATGAGCTTGTACTCCTATAGATATCTGAAACTTTTAATGTTCATGTATCTATTTTGAGAGAGAGTGTGTGTGTGTGTGTGAGTGAGAGAGGGGCAGAGAGAGGGGGAGAGAGAGAATCCAAAGCAGGCTGTGTGCTATGAGTGCAGAGCCCAACATGGGGCTCGGTCTCAGGAAGCGTGAGATCATGACCTGAGGTGAAACCAAGAGTCGGAGGCTTAACTGACTGAGCTACCGAGGTGCCCTGAGATCTGAAACTTCTAACCCAGGAATGAGGTTGGAAGCCAGTTCTTGTGGAACTATTAACAACTTGCAAGGGAATGTTAAAATTCTCTTATGGAAATAATCTGTTTGGAGGAGGCTCCCGATAATTCTACAGCATTGGGTGTGTCAGACATGGACACAATTACAGTTGTGACAATCAAAATTGTAGTTCCCTATTTAGTCAACAAAGTTCAAAGTGGTTTCTCAAGAAATGATATATTGAGCATCTGGGGGGAAGGACAAGTGTTCAAGCTGGCAAAAGGAGAGAATTTCTCATTCTGGGTTGTGAAATTTATCTTTCAGCTTATAAACTTAATTTGTCCATACCCATTAAATAGAGGGCATGTTAAGGAAGTTTTATCACATTCACTTTTTCAGGTTCCCCATTTTGCTGGCTTGCCTCGTATAAAGCCGTAGGGAACAAACATTGGTAGTCTACTGAGGAACTTGAGATGAAGTACTTGCAATGGATAAGCCCTTAAACTTACAGAATGTTACATGTCAACTATATCTCAGGAAAGCTGTGGAGGGGGGGAATAAAAACGAAACAACTTACAAAAAAAATACTTTTTTTAAAAAAGAAAGGTCGGGATTATGTACTAGAAACAAATAATTACCGACTTAACATTTTGTATATTTTTACCTTTAATTAATGAAGAATTAGTAATATTCCCCTTTTATCAAAGAACAATTAAGGACAAGGGGCCACCTTAATTCTTCTTGGCTAACATGACCGACTGGATATGGCATGATTACGGGAGGTTTGATTGTTAGTAGCGGACAAAAGGGAAGGCTCCTTGGCCTGTGTGGAGGGGAGACTCTCCGAGAGTTCAGAACAGCAATAAACAGAGGGAAGCAGACAGCCCTATATCCACCACTCACACACAAGTCAGGCTTTCACTTAACTCTGCAGATTAAAAAGTCACATACGAAACTGTGGTTTGCGTTGACTTGGTCCACGTTTATTATTTCTTTCCCTTTACAATCAGTAGGAGAGTCTACTTTTTCAATTCTAATTTTGTTTCAAGAGGTTTTAATCATGCAAACCACCTCTAGTGGTTTTCCTTTGGATGTGAATGTAAATTGTTACCAATGGTCAATTTCACCCATGTATTAAAAATGACACCTTATGTAACAATTGGCTGTAAGCACAACAATGGAAAGGATGTAAGTATTTATTTAATGTCACACTAAATTAGTTTGATCTTCACCCCCAGTCATTTCCTTTTGGAATGATGTTAGGCGCTTGCATAATCCGACTGTTAGCCCACACTGGGATCCAAAATAGCAGGCGATTTAAATCCCTTTGAGCTTAGAAATCAAGAGGCAGTGTCTTTTAATTCTATTTCATGGTGAATTCTAAGATCTTGGTTCTTCTATCATCTCTCTACTGCTCTTCAAACAGGTTTATATAGCCAAACCATGAAGAAACATCCTGTAATTTTCATTATATTTACAAAGGCCCCAAACTCTGGAAATAGTATACTGTAAACTCAATGTGTGACAGTGTTGATGCTGTGTGAGGCACAATTCCACAGGGTGGTGAAGGGCACAGACTCTGACTAATACATAGGAGTTACTTAATGCCTGGTACACTGTAAGAGCTGTTTGCTATTATTTTCTATTTCAAAGGAAATGAGTCCCTGGTGTACAGTCATGTCCCCCTTTCATGCTGCACCACATGCATTTGTCCTTCTCAGCTCACCTAATCAGCCTACTCCGAGAAATGTTATGACTCATCACATCTGGTCTATAGTGAAACTGAAATTTAAAAAAAAAAAAAAAATCAAGGCATCTGAGCCAACTTTCCTTAAGAAGGGCTTGCCCTGAGGAGTATTCCTGGTTCCTGGAGATTGGACTTGAACTTTTCTTCCTTCAAGTTAGCTAAGTGGATTATAGTACTCTGGATCACTAACTAACTGGCTCCAAATGGTTGGTTTAACTCCATAGTCTCTGGGCCTTTGGGATTTGATGCAACAAGTTCCAACAGCTCATCAAATTGCCTATAAGTAAATATTTTGATGGGAAGCTTTTCCGGTTCCACATTTTAAACTAAGTCAAAACCAAACATACCAGTACTGACAGTACTTCAGAAAGTCAATGTGTGTTTCTAAAATATCTACTGTGAATATCACCTGATTACAAAGCTGCAAAAACAAAGGGTCATAGCATCTTAGATAATTAAATTCTGTTGTTATTCTAAATATAGCTATCCTAGTTCTTTAAAAACAAAAGTCTACCGACTATCATCCAGATAGTGAATAAGGAAATAATGCAGTTGTTTATAGTCAAACAAGTTAACGCATTTTTTACTGTGTTGTAAAGTACTACTACCAGGGAAATGTTTTAATTAGCAAACTTCTTTATCAAGAGGTTACAGACAATGCCATTTGATGTGTTTTTTCTTGATATCATTTTCAGACAATCATCATTGCCTCTTACCACTGTCTGTATTAAGCATTTCCCAACTTACAAAATAGTTGAACTCCTAAGCTGAAAATTAATACACCAGAGCACCTCCCTCTCTTTTCCCCCTTTTAACATCATAAAGGACATTTAAACAAGTGAAGGCTCTTTGTACCCTATACCTAATTCAGAGTGCTTTGTCTGTCTGGAAGCCTCACCCAAGTGCTGCCAGAAAGCTGTTTGCAAAACACACCACTGGAGCCGAGGACATCTAATGTCTGCGCTGCCCAGGACCCAGGTACCTTTTAATGCTAACCTAACACCCTGGTTTTCCTCTGCGGATTTACCCCTATCCTATTCTCAAGCTATGTGGGTTTAGTTGGAATGAATCACTCTCTGCCACGTTCCACCCTGGATCTTTCATTGCCTTAAACCATCAGTGTATTTACCCCCTAACCCTAATCTCCAAAGACCACTGTGATAGGTTCCCGGATGGACATATTAACCAATCAGAGCCAAAGAGTCTCAGAACTACTTTCGCTGGGCGTTTTGTGAAGGAGAAGGAGAAGAAAAAGTTGTCCATTCTCCTGTAGGAGCAACCAAAACATCTCTCGTTCCTTAGAATGAATGGTAGAATGTAAGGTCTGGAGGGAGTGTAGCAGCCATTTAGCTAAGAAAAAGGAGAGCCCGGGGCCACTGGGGGTGGCGTGCGTGGTGAGGGTCCACCCCGCCTTGTGGCGCCTGAAGTAGAAGGCAGCACTGCAGAAGCCAGCCCGTTTAGGCTGGAGCTGGAAAGACCTGAACCGTGGGAAATAGTGGTAAGTTTTCCAACCAAGCTTAACGGGAACCTGTCTGGACTCTGGACTCTTCAGTTACTGAATCAGTGCATTTCCTGTAACATTTGTCAGTCTGGGTTGCGTCATCTGTTACAACATGAAGAGCCCTCAACAGTGCAGGCAAAATAGCCTAGACTGAGTAGGAACATCTGGGCTCCACAACTTGTATTCCCGAGAGCACCACAGTGCTACCTGTAGCATGACGGGGAGTGGGAAGAAAACGAGCCGAGTCCAGGTTGTCCGTCAATAAAACCGGTGAGGAATTCAAGAATAGCTTCCACAGTGATGCCAGGGAGGAGAAGGAAAAGAAGAAGCCGAAGACACAGCTCTGGAGTCAGGAGAGCCTGCCCAGGCATCCCATAGAAGAGAGTCTGAGTTGGCATCACTGTCTTCAAGCAATGGCTGAATAGTAATCAGGTGTTTGGGAACTAGAGGCTGCCTGGTTCTACCAGTTGGTTGGCAAGGTAACTATGAAAAGTTGTCTAGCAATAGAAGAAATTAGTTGTTAATGTGAAATATCCTTCATCTTAAAAAACAAAAAGAGTGTTTATTTTAATGCAGACAAAATAGATTTACTGTGCAAAAAAAAAAAAAGGCATCAAAGTAAGTATCTTTCTTTCAGGCTGTTCTAATCAGTGATGCTAAAGATTGGTAAACCACTCTTTTAAATAAGTACTATATTTATTCAATTGTCATTTCTTAGTTTCTCATTTTTAATAATATTTCTTTGTTAAACTGTAAGGGTCACAATGAAATGTTTAGCCTTGAATTTAATATGAAGCCTGAGACATTTTCCTTGGGTTTGTTCTTTTTCGCAAATTATTGCTCTGCCTTGGGAAATAAGATTGAAAGGAAATAGGATGAGACTTATGGGCAAGGAAACATTTCTTTAGCTTATTATTAGAAAAGGAATATTCTTTCTTGTCCTTCCTGAAGTTAGAAGTTTTTTCCTATAGAATACTGAAATAGTTAACAATTCATAAAAAACATAAGCATCTAGATTAAAACGCAGCCTTAAATAGAGCCCTGTAATTTTTACCAAGAACTTGTAAAATATGATGAATTATACATGCATGAATACTAAACTTAGACCATTCAACATTCACATGGAAATGCAGCATTACATACAATATAATAAATATCCAGGATATCAAATACACAAATTGATCAATGTTTTGATTTAGATTCTTTTATCCAGTTAACACTTTTACTGCATAATTTATTATAATAGCCTAACAAGTTAAACGTAACTAATTAAAAGCAGAACTTAACTAATCTGCTGAAATAACACAATCCTCAATATCCTGCAGCATATTTTAATCTATAACATGTAAAACTGTCATTTTGACAAGAAAAACATATCCATATAACTAACTGCTCAATTAACTTCTTTTTCAATGTTTAAAAAAAGTCAGGGTTAATAGTATGAAAAGAAACAGAAGCTAATCTTATTTCTGAGATAATTTTATTACCTTAGCTCTTGGGCTTTGGCAATAAATGTCTTAAGTTTTAATACATATCATCATATAACTTAAATACTGTATTTACAAAATATATAACTTTTTTTAGCAAAATACTGTACAAAATACTGTCCTACACATTTAAAAGGTGCTTTCCCTTACGATGTATGAAAGCCCTTTATGTTTTTACCTTTAATTTTCCCATGTGCTTTCAAGATCCCTCTCTTCTCCATTATTTCAGAGCTGGGATTTTAAAGTAGAAACTTCTACAATTAAAGAATAAAGCCAAAGATAAAAGATTGCTGTATGTCTCACTGAGATTTTTCTAGATAAACTCTCCTAGTTAAAAGGCACTTAAAATCCAAATCATACATTTTACGTTTCTATGTTTAGATTCTTCCCTTTTGTCACTAAACATCTTTAGCAAACATGTTTTAGGGATGCTGTATCTGTTATGAAAATTCTTTTTAATTGCCCTCCTTTTGAAATGCATGAAAGGGTGAGTAAGCACCTTCCACTTCTGTTAACTTTTCAAAGTCTGTTTCTATGCACTGTATGATTTCTTCATCTAAAATACTGAGAGAATAAATGAGATCATGTTTACTGTTCCTTGCTGCTTTACAAGATGCGCCTTTTAAAAACATCTAATATTAAACCCACCACTATTGAGTTCCATAGCTGAGTTCCATACTCAAGGATCTCATCCTGAGCATGGACCTGGTCTCCCCGCATGAAGGCTCCTTCCTGTTCTTTCTTGTTTAGGAGACGGATGATCTTCTTGGTAGATCAGTATGTATTTCCAGACCACCAAAGGATGAACCCAAACCTTGTCAACTCCGGCATCCCAAAAAATCCACGTGCTCAGTGTGTGCTTGGATATCCATCACGTAGAGGGGGCTCTGCCAGAGGCGCAAGGGCCCAGGACTCCTGGGGCAGGAGGCGGCTTCACCAGCCCTGCACTGGGGGAGGGACCCTCCGGATGACACTCCTTTGTTGGTCACTGAGGAGTGTCGCTCAGGGCTGGAGGGAGGGGCTACTTGCAAGTGTGTACGTCAGTCATGCTTTCGCATCTCCTGCAGCGGACGTAGCAGCACCAGATGAACTTGCACTCGCACCTCTCCACGTGCCTGACCACGTGCGTGTTGTAGCCGCGGCCACAGCAAAGGAGGTTGCAGCCGTCCGCGCCCTCTGACGTGCGGTTGCACTCTCTGCCCTGCGTTCCTGGGATCCCTAGTTTCTTATCCTCCACACAGTAATTGGGAGACTTATTAATGTAGAGCAGATCATCTTTGCGGATGGGTATTTTCCTCTGATCTTTTTCTCTCCTGCGTATTTTCCTCTTTATTTTCTCTGAGATTTGGACACTGTTTTCATATTTATCCTTCAACAAATGGCCAATCTTTTCAAAAGAAGACATGGTTTTCCAGCACGTTTTCACAGCGCAAGAGCCGGACACTCCGTGGCAGCGGCAGTCTACTGACATCAACTTGGCAACAGCCTGAAACCAACAGTAATTGCATTAAATGTCATTCATTAAGTGTTTTACCCAGTAACAGAAGCACAGCTGACCTCACTTTCTGGGTCTGTTCAGTCCTGTGTAAAAACAATAGTTTTGAACATAAAGGATCTTTTTTCAAAAACTTTAATGTTTTATTTATTTTTGAGAGGGAGATGAAGACAGCATGAGCAGGGGAGGGTCAGAGAGAGGGGGAGACACAGAATCTAAAGACAGGCTCCGAGCTAGCTGTCAGCACAGAGCCCGACGCGGGGCTCAAACCCATGAACCATGAGATCATGACCTGAGCTGAAGTCAGCCGCTTTGCTGACTGAACCACCCAGGTGCCCTAAACATAAAGGATCTTTACAACTGCTTCAGGGTTCCAGTGTTTTGTCCTTCTGACACTGCAGAGCAAATATTTCTAAGTCTAATTTAAAATAGTGGACCAAGCTAATAGTGTTATCAAGGATTATCTGAGACAACCAAGGGAAACTATTTTTCTTTCTATTTTTTTGTTTGTTTAATTTTGGGCGTGAGAAGATGTTCGTGCATGCCTCCAGGTTCCTGATACCATTCAGCACCTTGCTACTCAGAGTGTGGTTCACAGACCAGCAGCACCGACACCACTTGTGAGAAATGCAGATTCTCTGGCCCCACTCCAGTCCCACAGACTCAGGAACTGCATTTTAATGAGATTCTCAGGTGACTCGCGTGCACATTAAAATTTGAGAAGCACTGATAGGGCAGTCGTCATGGACTCACAAGTGCAGAAGGCATCTGAGGAACATTGCAAATAACAAATGCACTGATCACTGAGATTCTGACTGACTTGGCCAAGGTGAGGGCCGGGCAGCGGCACTTCCACAAAGCTGCTCAGAGGACTCTAACGGGCATCCAAGCCTGAGATCTATGGATTGAGAGTTCTCAGGTTTGATCACTGTAAAAGGCTATTCCGTTCGTGCGGGGTTGGGGGACCGTGGTATCCTCTGGTCACAGACCGCATGAGAAACCCTGACTAATCAACTTAAATTGGTCAAAAGGAGAAGGGGCTGGAGAGTGTGGTTGCTCCCAGCAAATTCTTCCCTTGTTCTGGAAAATTAATTCAAAACATACGTCCTATTCTTAATGGATCAGTAGCACTATCCTAATATAGAAAAGGGATAATATACATACGTAATTTTTCAATTGAAAGTGCTGAGTTTGGTTTATTCAGCCTGAGGAATCAAATGAAATTACATATATCTGTAAGAGCCCATTGCCTGGCACGCATTAAAATCTAAATAAATGCCCCCTCTCCCTGAAGAAGAAGGTCTGGGAAGAGATGAGAAAAAGTTTGAAATGGGACTCACCGTACAAAAGCAATAGAGAGATTTCAAGAATTTGGGGGTTCTAGTCTCTTACACAGCAGGCTAGTTAACACATTTCCTTTGGTCCCTAGAGGACGGCAGAGCAGATTAATAAATCTCCGGCACTAGCTGCAGCGCTGACGGTCTGTCAGCATGCTGGGTAAAATGAGAAATTGATCTGCCCATTCAATAACTTGGAAATTATGTGTGTCATCTCACCAAAGAAAGGAAAAACCTCACAGCTTAAATTCCACTTACAGTTCTTATCAAGACTCTAAAATGACAGGTTTTATACTAAACCTGACGCTGACATGTTTGTGGAATGTTAGGTTTCCTAAAAAATTAAAGTTTCTGAACTATCTCATGAAACGGACTATTTCGGACCATTTATAATATTTGCAACCTTGAGTGAAAGCATATGGTATTGATTTGTGCAATATTCGATACTTATTAGTGTTGAAAATAATAAACAGAATAATATTTAAACCCTGTCCTTTATGGAATAGAGCGCATATGCTCTTTTTGAATTCATAAAACTGAGAAGCAAGTAGCTATGTCTATTTCTTACTCACTCAGGCAAAAGATAGCTTTCATTGATATGAAAGCAATTTATAAAGTATGGTACACAAGCTTATTTGCTTAAATTTATGGCATTTGATATTCACAAGGACTTCTATTCTTTAAAATGTCTCCAGGCAAATAAATGTTCAACTTAATGCAATCTGCCTACTTTTGTTCAGATGTTAAGGGCTTGAAGGATATGAGAAAAAGAGAGCTCAGCTAATGCTAGGCAATAACAAAACAAATTGTCCAAAGAAAGCCAAAAATCTAAGAATGTCTGTTTATGTATTTAAACCTGATCAACATTCCTCACAGTCATCACTTAGTGATTTAAAGCTGCCTCTCGCTCAGGATCTTACTGAGGGGTGGACTCTTTGTTTCTTAACCAGTTCAGACATCATGTATGGTGTGGCCAATTTGCAAAGCACAGAGGACAGAGTAGATGCTCACCAAATACTCATGGAATAGTTAGTCCAGCTCACTCAAACAGCTTTAACTCATTCTTTGTTGGTGCTCTGAATCTGAGGGAAGAACTGAAAATCTTAAACAAAGGAGTCACTGTCAGGAGAGTCAACAGAATGGAGAGGTCTTGACCCTGGGGAGCTTTCTTCCAATTCCTCAGCCTGCCACAGTGTTAGTCCGCAGAGTGACACATTACCTCCCAGCTTTGAAGGATAAAAGGAGAGACTGATTTTCAAACCTAATGATATCACCTGCTGAATTTGGGGGAGACTTTCTTGCTATAAAAAACTTATAATCTTTTAAATACCTGGAGTTAGTTATAACTTTTCAGAGATGATATTTTTAAGTTTTATTCGATTACCTTTCAATTTCAGTATGTTTTTCTCCTTAACAGTAAGTATATATAGGATTTCTATCATATGTATATTTTATATTTATATTTTATCATAAATATTTTTATTATTTATATATATTTTGCCATATATACTACTCTATATATGTATATGTGTATAGATATGGATGATATAGATACAAATATAGTCTAGGATAGAAAGACAAATAAAATTTCATCAAGGTGAAGAATTCCAATAACTTGACATGAAATTTAAATGATTATATCCTCCAAAGAAAACTCTAAGAAACTTAGGCTAATAGGGATTAAAATAAAGCAATGTAATTACCATTAGGAGAATTTGATGAAATGCAGAGTTGAGGGCAGATCACACACACACACACACACACACACACACACACACACATACACACACACAGAGTTTAACTGCAGAACTTAGTGTTACTCAGAGGACCTTTTCATAAATTATTTTACTTGTAGTTTTACAGTAAGAAATGCCTTGCACACAGCAGGTAGTTAAGGAACATGTACTTACACATTATTTCAACTGTACAAAAGAATGAACAGCATGGTGAAGACACTTGATCTATATAAGGAAAGTTGGTGATATATGATGGAAAGCCTATATATGCAGCAGGAGAATTTTAGTAGAACAGAGAAAAATGAAAGTGGAAAATGGAGTGTATTTAAGGAAATGGCAGGAACACTCCCCCAAAAAGGTATATTCTGGAGCTTTTCAGCTAGGATTCTTAATTAATGTCAAATAGCCACGCTGAGCTATAGTGATAGCTGCCATTTTCTGCTAACAGGAAAAGTAAGTGAACAGCATTCGTATGAGTAGTATGTGGTTATGAGAAAATTCCTTTCTCTACTCTAGTTGAGTTGTTAAGGTTTATAACGATATTAACAGAGGAATGTTTTGTTAACTATTGCAAACAGATGTGCACATTTTGGTGGAATATTTTTCAACTATGGGAGAGCAATTAGGAGGGTAGCATTTAATTAACTGGCTCTTTGTGTTAAGTTTTAGTTTGGTGAACTTCTAATGAAGTGAAATAGGAAAGATGTATCATTAATACTTAATATAAAAATAGAAACTGCTTAAGAAGGGGTCTAAGGAGTGACTGGTCCCACAATTTTGATTCAGAGGTAACACAGCAGGCAATGATTGTTTTCCAGTATATTGCTTTATCCAAACTTCACAGAAATGACCAAAAAAAACAAAACAAAACAAAACAAAACTCAAACTATTGTGGAACATTTTGTTATGAACATTTCATTTTGTCAACTATCAGATGATCTGGTTAAGTTTTTAGGAAAACTGTGACATAAGGTTGGATGGTTGTATGTAGAATTCCTATTCCTCTGACCCATTTTGTCTCTTTCGGTCCAAAAATATATTTGAACCTGCTGAAAAGCAAAACACTTATGTGTTGTTCAAGTACGTATAAATATTCTTGAAACAGGTCAATGAAAATTTGGGGTTGGGCCCTTCCCACTTTTTTGAGTTACTCATCATAAAACAAATTATGGGGTAGGGAAACTTAAAAGTTTATGAGGTGGACATGGGAAGAATGGAAATATTTTAAGCACACCAAAAGAAATACCCATAAATATTCCAAGTCACATTATTCCCAGAAGTTCTGCCCCTGGAAGACATCACATCATTCTGTTAGCCAATCACCATTCAGCAACATTATTCTTGGAGTCATAACTTTAGGAATGGTGTCAGAAACCAAGTGGGAATCAGAGTATTTAAGGTCAGCGGTTAGAAAATCATCTATCCTGCTCACAGCACTACTAAGCGCCAGTACCCACAATTCTCTGAACGCTTTCCTACATTTTGAGTTTGGGATTTTGAGACAAGGAAAATCAACTCAATTGAATGCAGACCTTGAACTTTACTCAGAAGAATATGCCTATTAGATTAAAATCCTGATTGCCAATCTTAAAAATGGTGTTGATTGTTCTTCCATATTAGATAATAGCCTAGAAACCTGGTCGGTTTTTGTTGTTGTTGTGGTGGTGGTGGCTGTGGTGGTGGCTGTGGTGGTGGTGGTGGGGGGGTTTTTTTGGCTGCCAGTGGAAAGAAAAATACAAAATTGCTTTGAATTGTAATATTTCATGAAAACAGACCAACAAAAACACCAGTCCAGGTAATGTTTTGTAATATTTTAAGACTCTATCTAGACCAATGAGGAACAAAAAGACTCGACAGAGAAAACTCAAATGTACACAAAATGCATATGTACATGTGTATACATATATATATATGTATATATATAGGCTGACTTATTTTCTGCATGATTAGAATAATAGCAAAAACTTTTGTAATGTGAGAAGATTGTTTTTTGCCAAAAGACAGTGGATTAAAATTGATGCTAAATAGTTGTATGTTTTTAATAAACTCAGAATATAAATACTAGTTGAAGATCAAATAGTTACTGAGGTAAATATTGCTACCTCGTTAGAAACAACACACAAAACAGAGTAACACTAAATACCAGCCTAATAATACTAATAAAAACACAGAATACTGCGGAGCTTCTCAGAAGCTTAAGGATAACTTTATTCAAGGGAATTAATTATGACATGAATTTCCAAGTTTTGTTTTCTAGTGAAATTTTAAAAATCCCTACAAAATTATTTAAAGAATGATTAAATAAGATTTAAGCTCTAAATTGATAATCAATATTCATTTGTGTTTTTTTTAAAGATATTAATTTGACTTAATGCGTTTCCCATCCTAACTCTAGAGTTTTAAAAAATATTTAAAAAATATTAAAAAGTATTAAAAAGTATTAAAAAGTGTAAGCGTATATTTGATCTCTTATATTCATATGTTAGAGGTAATTTTAAAAATCCTTTAGTGGGTAATGTTTAAATTGAAGCAGAACCTCATTTGTTTAATTTTTTAACATGGAAAACTTTAAGAAGAGAAATGTTCATAACTATGGTATCAGGCAAGAGTTACTTTAATACATTCTAAAATTTCTAAACAAAAATATGAAAAGCCTACCGAGCTATTTACTGACTTTCTTAGTATTTTGAATCAATATTCACATTGAAATTAAAAATTCAAATTTGAATTGGAAGAGTCATGGTGATAATAACATTTATTGAGATTTCTGTTTTTGCATTCTAAACCAGAATGGCTAAGTAAAGAAAGCTGGCGGAAACTTATACCTATTCTAAGTGGGTTCCATTTATTCACTTTCCAAAAAATGTAAAACAAATGTAACATATACTTTAAACATTTCTGACAGATACTGCAACTTGTTTTAATTTATTTCAGGAGAATGTGGCAGATTGCAGTGAGTGCTTTGGGACCTTTACAGGTTATTGTATATTTACAATAATATAGGATATGTGCTAATATTCCTGTCCTAAAAGGATTATTACAACATAGAAAATGTATATTCATAAAAAGGTTTTGACGGTCTTAGGAAATTCACTATGAATTGCCAAGTAATTCAGCTATGTTATAGAACTCAAACTTTATTGTGTAAATATTCATTAAAATAAATATGTAAAAGTTAAATTAAGCTACAAATTTATTTCATTTTAAGAAAACTTAGTATAAAACACAGAATTCATAAAAGAGGTTAACTAGATGGTGGTTCTTCAAATTTAATAAAGATTAAATTCAATCTTTAATATGTATATATTTAAATATCCATACATTTAATATATCTATAGCTTCTTTACATTTATCTGCATTTATCATTTTTTACAATGAATCTATATCACTTTATAATAAAATAACTAATTCTCTTAAGAAACGCTCTGTTTTACCAAACTATTAGTTAAGAGTTATGTATTCTCTAATGTATTCAAGAATGTTTGCTAGAGAAAGTACAGACAAATTGATCACATGATGTTTAGAAGACATTGCCTACTAAAAATAGATTTCAAGAAATAATCAAAAGTCATATTTAAGATGGAATTTGATTCAGTACCATTAGAAAGGCAGATCCTATAGATCTCACTCTGGCTCTATCACTAAGGGGACGTAACAAAAGTACCCAAAGGCATCTGCACATCTATTATGTTATAATTAGCGTTCCAGGTAGACACAGTATAAAATCACCAATACCTCCTGTAATAAATTTCAACCCCTATCTGATGGAGAACTTAAACTAAATCGATGTAGAAGTCATACATATTGTTTATGTATACAATAAACACACACATATATTTTACATATAGATAACATATATGTTTCTGCCAATGTAAGTTTTTAAAATCATTTGGACAGATTCACTCAGAAGCGTCATCTCAGTGTTATTTAAAGGCACTACATTGCATTCCACTTTCTGATACATACCTGCCTTCCGGCTTCATTGTTGTGTAGGTGCATTGCTAACAGTACTTTGCTTTCTTTTCCTGTGGTGTTTCTGATGGGGGAATCTAGAAACTTTCTGCTGAACCACATGCCATACTGGACATCATCGGAGCAGCCTCCCCAGTGCCAGCCTTCACTAGCTGAGCCACCATTCTGCAAGGTGGTGTCACAGGAACACTCGGTCATGTTGCCCGCACTGCATGACCTGGTCACAGAATGCACCAGGCCTGCAGCCATCACGGCATAAATAAATGCTGTTTCCTTGGTGCCTAGAACAAAACATAAATTGCTGAATGGAAGAGCCATACCTCTGTCTGTTTATGTTCACAACAAAGCCTACTGCTTACCCTCTTAGCAGGAAAGTGATTTTGCAATTGCTTTCAATGGATGCTTTAACGAGTACATATTTAGAAAGGACAATTTCGCATTGTTTTAGTCTTATAAAAAAGCAACATTAATTTTCAGTATTCCACTTGGGGAGATTTTTATGTACTGTATAGCATAAATTGCCCTCATGACAATTAGAATCATCTGTTTATTTTTAAAATTTGAAAGTATGCCAGCACCTAGCTCAGTGCTTAATAGACAATAAAAGTTCAAAAAGTACAAATTGAATTTAAAATCCTTTGCGTGGATACAGTAAACAGTAATACAACGCTCAAAGAGTCCAGATTCTCTTTATTTTTACATTTCAAATGTGTTCTCACAAAACACAAGCTGAAAAATTTGGTGTGAGTTTTGTTTGTATAAATAGTACCCTTCGGAATGCAAATTAAAATTAAGCAAAGGCCAAAGCAATCAGTAGATGTTACAGTTTACTTTCACATCAAAGACTGGTCTTTTTTTTTTTTTTTTTCTTTTTCAAGGATATCATAAATAACAATCACTGATATTAATATGGAACAGTTAAGCATTTTATCTAGTGCTAGCTAATCCTTTTACAGTCTTAAAAGCAATGAAAGTCACAAGCAAAGAAATGAAATGTCACCAGCGAAGGGAAAAAAAAGAATTGTTATAAAAAACTACTGAGTATATATTTTAGCACATCTGCAATAGAGTTTGAACTAAAATCTTTAAAAATTAAAGTCCCAATAAAGCATTGGTAAAATGGGCTAGAAGAGACTCAACAGGTGACCTTTTTTTCTTATGAGATGTTAAGATTGGAGTAGAAATAGTTGCATGTCGGTTGTCCAATAAACCTTTTCAACAGCTGATGCCCCTGGATTTCAGCAACTAAAGCATTTCTTCTTCTTCTTCTTCTTCTTCTTCTTCTTCTTCTTCTTCTTCTTCTTCTTCTTCTTCTTCTTCTTCCTCCTCCTCCTCCTCTTCTTCTTCCCTTCCCTCCCTCCTCCTTCCTTCCTTCCTTCCTTCCTTCCTTCTTCCCTCCCTCCCTCCCTCCCTCCTTCCTTCTTCCTCCTTCATTTTTCTCCCTCCTTCTTTTTTCCCCTTCTTCCTTCTTTTTTCTTCCGCAGGGGATCAGGGCTCCTTCGGAAGGGCGTGCCAGCCGAAACGCGGCGCGGCACACGCAATACTTAGGCGGCGATGCGTGTAGGGACCCGGTGGAGAAGGGTCAAAGGCGGAGGGAGAACGGAAATGAATGTGAAAAACAACGAGTCTTTCAGCGCGCAGGTTCTCAAATTCTTTGATTCTGCTGATCTTCCTAGAACAATCCTGGTTCCCTGAGCCTTTCTCCCTACGGGGTCACTGGGCACGTGTAAGTGGAACTTTGCTTGACTGCAGCTTCCCGCGCCGCGGGCGTGCTCTCCGGGGGCAGATATAAAAGGAAAGGAGAAGGGAGCGGGGAGCCAAAGCAGTCGCGCGCGGGCTGGCCGCACGTTGAGCTGTCCAGGACATTCCCTGCCACAACCACCATTATTCTGGCTGCCCCGCGCTCCGAGGCGCCAGCAAACGTGGGGCTTCGCTGCAAGCAGCCCCTTGTCCAGGGCTCGGTGCGCCGCGGAGCTCTTAAATCAAAGCAGATGCGGCGGCAGCATTCCCTGCTGCCGACATCATGTTTCTCCAGCTGGTCACCCACGTAGGGGGGCGCTACGGGGTCCGAGGGGTCGGCGGGGTGGAGTGTCGGAGTTTTTCTGCAACTCCCGCCGGGCGCCGCGGGACGGAGGAAGAGCTACAGCTCCTGGCGCCCCAGTCTGGACCTGGGGAGTCACCCCCCTCCAGGTCCGCACCTGCACCTGGACCTGGTTTCCGTCACCCCCCCAACCCCCCCCTCCCCCATGTCCCGTCCACTAACGGACCACTTTTGGGATCTAGAGAGCGACGGACCACGAGAGCACCCCTTTATTCACTGAGTTTGGAGGGGCTGTCGCCCTCCCTCCTGCGCCGTCCCCGAGGGCCCGCGACTTACCGCTGTTCAGCTCGTAGCCAAAGAGGGGGCTGGCGCCCGGCTGGGCGGCGGCGGTGACCAGGCAGTTCCATCTCTCGTGTCTGAACTGGCTCCTGCACTCCTGAATGCCCAGCCCCTCCCCCT